>NC_134484.1:356047826-356317826 GCF_040206685.1 Ascaphus truei
GAGCATCTGCCAATACATACAGAGAGAGATGCAGTCTCACTGACACTCCCACATGTTTGGGAATAAAAGGAAGACAACGTAATCAAACCCAACACTCCTCTCTCCCCTGTATGCCTAGTACACGAAACGTGCGTAGATACTTTTAGTGACTCCACAATGGTGGCGGCAATACGTGAGGCGGAAGTATCCAGACAAGTCTACAAGACCAGGTTGTATGGCGATATAACAGCATGCAATATGGTAATAAAGCAGAGATACTCTCTGGTAATATGTTTTAGTAGCTATATATCTGAGCCTTCTATTGGGTGTGTTTCTAAGTGTTTACACACAGATTGTCTATTTTAATAGAGTTAATAGTATCTTACAATGACTTGCTGGTCTTTCGACAATTATAATACCTTCTTGCAATCAATTGTATAATACAAAATAGGCAAAAGGAAATAGACATCTGTCTCTATACATACTGCTAAAACAAAGAAAAAGAAACCCCAATGACTGCACTCGTGTTGCCAATGTTGAAATGATGATCCGATTAAAATAATTTTAATTCAAAAAGAACATAATAAAATAATGTTGTATAGAAGGATATAGTAATTATGTCCACGACCATTCCCTGATGATATGTACTAATTCCTGTTCAAAAGTCAGTTTTTAAAAGTTATGGTTATATATGCCTCAAGCAGTTGGATGTCCCTCAATTCCATGGGGGCTCACACGTGGCCGTGTGAGTACTGAATTATGTTATATCCTCTCCCCATTCACTTTAACTTTTATATCCCCTTTTTTGGTAGGATCATCCTCCATTTTCGTTCCCCCACATCTGGGGTGGTGTGGGATTACAGATACCCCCTTTAAGGAGTCCACTCACACGAGTCCATGTGAGTGCATGCAGTATTTATTTTCTGCATTTTAATATATCCCTGCTATCACCTTACGCATTGTGGCCCCTCAGGTATTATACCAACCCTGATACTTTTCTTTGTTATCAATTCCTTTTGAGGGACATTCCACCTGAGAAAAGCAGCAGGTTATCAGAAGAATCTCAAATCATGTGGAAAACAAAAGAAGACAACAAACTTATGGTGCAGTATTGTGTGAATTCAGTGTAATAAATGGCACGGTGAAGTGTTCAGAATACTCACAAACGTGAGAGGCAAGTAGGCATATAAAGATTTCTTTAACCCATGGGATGAAGCCAGGTGTTAGGATAGGAACCGCGCTGATGATCAGGTACACTCTAGCGATCAGATACACTTTAACCAGGGGCCCTTTAGGAATAAATTGGACCGGACATAGTGCAGACTGTACATAGAATATTTATAAAAACAAGCAAAATCCAATCAACTCACATGGTGATGGAAATAAACAGGCGTATAGATCACAGTGTGGATCTCTGCAAACCGGAAGAGTGGTGTCTCGACTGTTCCTCTGTTCTGGTATGCGTGTCACAGATGCGTCTCGCCGAAAACCGGAAGTGACGTCATCTGCTTCCAGAGGCTCCGGTTTCGTCTTAGGGCATCACTCTACGCGTTTCACCTTGTTGGTTTCTTCAGGAGTGATATTGCATGGTGTGTGAGCAGTTTAAATACTCTAACCTCTACTCTCATAGGTGGGGAGTAAATTGGATAATTATTTTATGCATTACACTGTGGGTTTATTTGATGTTTATTTAAACCATATACACTGAGCGCCACTAATTGATAAGTTTTTTGTACACATTTTGCCCCTCTTTGTATCAAGGCTGCACCTGTTAGTATCACAGTAATCACAAATGGCTAGTTCTAATGTGTTTCAGAAGAGAACCAATAGAAACCTAAATTTAGATACATATTTCAAAGACGCCAACCTCTCTTTTAGAGAAGATCAGGATAAGATCAACACTACATGTATTAAGTTAGAGCGTACACTAATACGTGACACTAAAAAGTGGCTCGATTTACTGTTTTTGAAAAAATATGTAGAGTATAAAATTATACCCAGAGGACTTAGGGTCCAAAAAAATACATCAATGGATTTAAGTGACGAGGACTTTATAGCTAAATGGAATAGTGCTCAAGACGAATGTTCTTTTAATTTGATTAAAATTATTATGACACAGCAAGAGAAACATTTAAAAATACTGGATAAAGAAATAGAGGACCTAAGATTAGAATTAGGTTCCTTAGACAACATTAAAGATTTCACAGAGAGAGATGCCAAAATGCAAAAGAACATAGATGTTTTTAAAAAAGAGGTAATTGAAATCAAATTGCAAAAGTTTAGGAGGGATCAGGATGACTATGAAAAAGGTATTGAAAGGACCTGGAACAAAAATTCTAAAAATGGTCGTAAATCACAACCTAGTCCTGATCCCAAAGAAAGTAAACCTATATTTACCTCCACAATGGATACCTCATATAGGGGGAGATTTAGTGATAATTATCCCAAAACGCATGCTGGTTTCTTACCCCAGATTTTAACTAAAAAAGTAGAAGTAAAAAACCCTCCAAAAGCAGGAAAAGCTAAAGAGAAAACTAAACATTTGGAGATCAGTGACATTATGGATATCTCTAATAAAGAGAATCCTATCACTGAACAACAGAAAGAACAGCCCATTTTTTTGGAACAAAGGGGGTGCATGAGTTCATGGGAGACCAGGAACCCATTTCACCCCCTGACAACTCCAAATACAAACAAAAAACAAAACAAAAGACGCATGTCCGAGGGAGACGAGGGGGTAGACTACGGAAAAACAAGAAAAATGTATTAAGCATACAAAATAAAAATATTTTTCATCTAAGCACCAAAACTCTTACTGAATATCAAAATAAAGTTATAGGTAAGGGACTTACTTTTGCTCCCACCATTGGACCAAATAAATTTTGTCTTTATGTTGATGCACAAAATTTTTTGAGGTCTCTCACATTAAAGAGATTCTTTTTAGGGAAAGATGCTGAAACCAGAAATTGGACAAATACATGTAGTGATAGTATAGAAAGACCGTCTACCTCAAAGTCAATTACAACAGACTTTGTTCATTCCAAATTTAAGCCCAAATCCCATTTTTTCCCTAAATTTGCTAAAGGAAACCATCTACTGTAGATGTCTTTTTCCAGTTGGTGACTAAAGATTTAGAGGCCCTAACCACTAATAAGACAAAACAACACTCTAATCTAACTAAAGAAGAAAAAATAGCATTAGAGGAACTGTCATTGGATAAAACAATAGTTATAAAACCCGCAGACAAGGGAGGGGGTGTGGTCATCATGGATCATGAATATTACATGAAGGAATCAAATAGGATTCTGGGGGATACTGATACATATCAGAAATTAAAATTCAACCCCACATCTCTTTATAAAAAAGAATTACAATCTCTCCTAGAGGATGGTAGAGGACGGGGAATACTGGAAGATCATGAGTTTCAATTTTTAAATATAGAGGACCCAGTGTTCCCCGTCTTCTACTTCTTACCAAAGATTCACAAGAATCCTACTCACCCACCTGGGAGACCAATTATCTTCGGTATAGGGTCTCTGACAGCCAATGTATCGGAATACTTGGATAGCTATCTACAGAATATTGTTAAAAAGCAAAGATCCTATTTGAAGGACACAACAGATGTAATTCTATTACTTAGAGATATCCAATGGCAAGAACATTATCTATTGATCACAACTGATGTTACATCACTATATACATCAATTAGACACAAAGATGGATGTAGGGCTGTTATGTAGTTCCTAGAACAGGAAGGTACCATTCCAGAAGTTCAAATTGATTTTTTGATTACTTGTATTGAATTTGTCTTGAAGAAAAACTTTTTCTGGTTCTGTGAGGAGTTCTATTTACAGCTGTGTGGGACCGCCATGGGGACCAAATTTGCGCCCAGCTATGCCAATCTTTTGATGGCCATGTGGGAAGATCAATATATATGGTCTTGGATAGGTCTGGACGCAAATTTGGTCACATGTCGGCGCTATATAGATGACATCATCTTTATATGGAAGGGCACACCAGAGGACCTTGATCTATTCCTCTTGTACCTTAATAATAACGAATTGAATCTCAAATTCACATCTTCCATAAGTTCTTCCAGTATAAACTTCTTGGATCTTACCATCTATCTGGAGGGAAATAGCATCAAAACAAAAAACTTCTTTAAAGAAGTTGATGCAAATAATTATATTTTGCAATCCAGCTGCCATCTAAATAAGTGGATTGCAAATATTCCCTACGGACAATACCGTAGAATAAAAAGAAATTGTTCTGACAATACAATATTTAAAGAACAATCTACGGTATTGACCAAGAAGTTTGCTGAGAGAAAGTATAAGGATGATGTGGTTAGAAAAGCTTGGGTTAAAGCAACGAATACACCAAGGGAAACCATGCTTATCCCCACAGCCAAAAATGCACCAAGTGATGTGATACATGTACCAATCATCACGCAGTATAATAGGGATGCACATAAGATAAATAACATTCTTAATTCACATTGGTCTATTTTAAAGAATGACCCCATCTTAGGCCAACACTTACCTGAAAGAGTTAAAATGGTGTATAGAAAAGCTCCTAACATTAAAAATGTAGTGGCCCCTAGTGCCCTTAGAAAGGGTCCTGTACATACTCGCTCTGTTTGGTTAGATCCCCCTAAGGGATTTTATACCTGTAGAATGTGCACTGCATGCAAGTTTAGATCTAAGGATATTAACAGCTTTCAATCACATGTGACACATAAAAAATATAACATTCAACAACATCTGAATTGTAGATCAAATGTTGTGATCTATCTTATTGAATGCACATGTGGGTTACAATATATAGGCAAAACGATCCGCCCCCTTAGAACTAGAATATTAGAACACATTAGTAACATAAAAAGGAAAATATCAACACATAGTGTTTCTAATCACTTTTTATTGATGCATAACTCAGATCCTAAAGGGTTAACATTCAAAGCTATTGAACAAGTCATGCCCAACTGGAGAGGTGGCAATAGGAATGTAGCCCTTCTTAAAAGAGAATCATTTTGGATGTTTGAGTTAAACACACTAGCACCTTCAGGTCTAAATTTAGAATTTGATCTTAAACCATTTTTATAACAATAATATGAATATAGTTTTGCCTTGTTCACTAATTATGTTTTTCCACTTTTGTTCTTTCTACTAGATTTGCGTCATTATATTTTATATATTATCAGTTTTAGTGATAGTTTTTTAATATTAAATGCACATATATTGAGTTTTTTGGGTCTTTGCATATGTCAGATGCAATAGATTTAACTTTGATTATAGCTCAGGCTATCTCACTCATGGCTATTTAATGCCATTTTTATTGTATAAACATGTTTTTAATTATGTTTTTAATTAGGTTTTATTATGATGTGTTCATTAAATTAACATAGTATTGTCTATACCAGCAACATTTGGCTATCTCAATTACAATTAAGTGGTTTGATTATCCAATTTACTACCCACCTATGAGAGTAGAGGTTAGAGTATTTAAACTGCTCATACACCATGCAATATCACTCCTGAAGAAACCTACAAGGTGAAACGCGTAGAGTGATGCCCTAAGACGAAACCGGAGCCTCTGGAAGCGGATGACGTCACTTCCGGTCTTCGGCGAGACGCATCTGTGACACGCATACCAGAACAGAGGAACAGTCGAGACACCACTCTTCCGGTTTGCAGTGATCCACACTGTGATCTATACGCCTGTTTATTTCCATCACCATGTGAGTTGATTGGATTTTGCTTGTTTTTATAAATATTCTATGTACAGTCTGCACTATGTCCGGTCCAATTTATTCCTAAAGGGCCCCTGGTTAAAGTGTACCTGATCGCTAGAGTGTACCTGATCATCAGCGCGGTTCCTATCCTAACACCTGGCTTCATCCCATGGGTTAAAGAAACCTTTATATGCCTACTTACCTCTCACGTTTGTGAGTATTCTGAACACTTCACCGTGCCATTTATTACCCTGAATTCACACAATACTGCACCATAAGTTTGTTGTCTTCTTTTGTTTTCCACATGATTTGCGCTTCTTGATGATTTCTACCCTTCACTTGTCCACGAGGATTGAAAGAGCAGTCCTGCATCAGGTTATAGCGGCATATATCACACGTGGTTGTATAAGTATCACTATTAATCACTTTATTTTATGCATTACACTGTGGGTTTATTTGATGTTTATTTAAACCATATACACTGAGCGCCACTAATTGATAAGTTTTTTGTACATATCAAAATAATCTACCATCAAGACTCAAGAAAGAGCAACGAGATCAAGTTGAAGGAAGAGACAGGAAGAAGATAAAGAAAAGAAAAGAAACCTTGATGAGATAACACTTACACAAGGCCGTGTAAGTATTTTTTATATTATACACTCTACCATCAGCCCATCCACGAACTTGGGGATTGATATCCCAGTAGCTGTTAAACTATTATTCAGTGTTTCTCCATCTGTGCTCCCCCTTTTTCTCTTTGTTTCTGTATTTCCTAAAGATCCTGGATAGATCCTTCATGGGGTTAGAGTCATAGACGGAGACCGAAAAACAGATGAGAACCGTTTAGGACTCATAAGGTTGTGTTGTTTTATTAAGGAAGCAAGTTCTTCTTATTCACCACACTGAGGGGTAGCGCCTGGGTTTTTTCCCCCTTTGTAAGTATTGTGACAGAAACCAGGGGATGGTAATAAATTCCATATATAGGGCTCCCAGGATACTAAACAGTTTCTATCCTGTTTGGCCTGGGAGTGCAGCCTTATAATACATGCACTCCATCCCACAGTTTGGCAAGCGCTGGAACTGAGGGATGAGAGATCCAGACCAGAGTTTGTCTTCTGCCTGATTTCTGTCACCTGTCATGCTAATTAGAAATCAGGTATGTAAGACTGATTTCCTGTTTCCTCTCCCCTCTCCCCAAGAGCCTGGAGACAGGAAGGCTGCTGGAAGCAGACAGGGGAAAAGCCTCTTCCCAACCAGGTTAAATGTTTCTGTTCCTTTTTGTCTAAAACTGAAAAGTACCTTGTTTTGTTGTTGGAAGTGGAAAAGCCACTTCCACCCTGAGTTAGGGAAATCTAAGTTAAGTTATCGCTCAGGTGAGCAGCTTTTTGTTTTGATGTGTTTCTGTTGTATGCACTGAGGCAGTCTCAGTGCCTGGGACTGAATAAACCAGGCATAGCCTGTTTAAAGGAACAGTACGTGACGCCTCATCATTTAACCTACCCTAAAAGACCGTGTTCTGACAGTCCCGGACAAACGGTGGAGCCCCGGAGTAAGCTGTTTGTCACATATGGTGGAGAATGCAGGCAGAACACTAAAAGGTCTGCGGGTTAAAGAACTTTGAGGAAAAAAAGGGGGGGGTTTTCCTCTCCAAACAAGATGGAAGACGTGGTGAGTGCGCTGGTACGCAATGTCGCTGTCCAGAAAGACGCTAATGAAACCCAGCAACAGCTGTTCATAGCCCAGCAAAAGACTAATGCAAACCAGCAAGAGACTAATGCAAACCAGCAACAGATGAATGCAGCCCTGCAAGAGGCGAATGCAAACCAGCAACAGACGAATGCAGCCCTGCAAGAGGCGAATGCAACCCAGCAACAGCTGTTCATAGCCCAGCAAAAGACTAATGCAAACCAGCAAGAGACTAATGCAAACCAGCAACAGACGAATGCAGCCCTGCAAGAGGCGAATGCAAACCAGCAACAGACGAATGCAGCTCTGCAAATCGCGAATGTAAACCAGCAAGAGACAAACCGCTTGCTGAGAGAGGAGCAACAATGGTTCGCCCAGGGCTTACAGCAGGATTTCGAGATCCTGAGGGGGACTATCAGTAACCTTCCACTGGCAGAGGCAGCCCCAGTCCCGAAAATGACCAGGGCAAGCCACTACCTCCAGAAGATGGGGCCCTCGGATGATGTGGAAACCTATCTTCTTACGTTTGAACGCACGGCACAGAGAGAGGGATGGCCAGAAGCTGAGTGGGCCAGTCTAATCGCACCCTTCCTTAGCAGCGAATCCCAGAAGGCTTACTTTGATCCAGAGCCAGCCGAAGCTAACGTCTATGCAAAATTGAAGCTCGAGATCCTCGCCCGCCTCGGCGTAACCACAGCTCTTCGTGCCCAAAGATTCCACGCATGGTCCTTCACGTCGGATAAAGACACCCGAAGCCAGATGTATGACCTCATCCACCTCGCTCGGAAGTGGCTACAACCCGAGATCAACTCAGAAAGCCACATCGTGGAACGGTTGGTCATGGACCAGTTCTTGAGGAAACTTCCCTCTGCCCTACGCCGTTGGGTCAGTCAGAGTGACCCCCACAATGCAGAAAAGCTGGTGGCCCTCGTAGAAAGGTACAATGCAGCAGAAGAGCACCCGCAACCCATAGTCGTGGAGCAACCCCACTGCCCAAGGTTCCAGGACTCTTCCAGAGATGGTAAAAGGGTACCAGGGTTAAGGGGGGCTGAAGAGCGACGACCGCCTTCACACAGCACCAGTAACAATGGCTCGCACACTAAGGGCAACAGCCAACATGGTGAGCCGAAAAAGGGCTCTAAATGGGACACAGACTATGTACCTAAATGTGTAAATTGTTATGAGAGGGGCCACACCGCGAAAGTCTGCCCACTAAATGCTGAACCCATGCAATGCAACAGCGTTGAACCTTATTCGCTGTAGTCCCAATGTATGGGCCCTAGCCCAGAGGACACCTTGAATAACCATCTGTGGGCATTTGTAAAGGTTAATGGTAAGAGGGTTCGGGCACTTCTTGACTCTGGGAGCATGGTCACACTAGTGTCCGAATACCTGTTGTCCATTAAGAAGAAACATGTAAACAGTTCACAAAGAGTGGCAATTTGTTGTATACATGGGGATAATCACGAATATTCCACTGTTGATGTTTTTTTTTAAACAGACTTTGGTTCTTTAGATTTCAAAGTGGGTATAGTACCCAAACTGGCACATGATGTGTTAATAGGGACCGACTTTCCCCATTTTCTAAAAATGTGGTCCTCCTCTCAGAATAGCACCCAGAGTTCGATAGCGGACTATAACGAAGTAACAGAAGAAACAAATACTTCCCTTTTTCAGAAATAGAGGTTGACGAGTGCCCAAATAAGAAGGGGAAAAAGGAGGAGTGCTGTAAAATTCCCTTCCCCATGGCTACCTTGGTAGGGAATATCCCAAATCAAGATGTTGAACAGGCACTTACCACCCCAGAACAGGATAAGACCCTGGGAGTTTTAAGAAGGCCCAGTGGGAAGACCCCACATTAGCAGCAGCAAGCGGGAATATACGGGACCAGAATAGTACTCCTGGCCAACCAGATAGGTCACTTGCCTACCCCTACTTCGAGGTAGAGAATGACCTAGTATATCGGGTTGATAAAAGGAAATCAGTTACAACTAAACAATTGTTGGTACCACGGACATTCCGTAATCTAGTATTACACCTCGCACATAGTCACCCATTGGGGGGACACCTAGGGGTGGAAAAGACAAAAGAAAAGGTTCTCCGAAGCTTCTATTGGCCTGGGGTTCTGGCAGAAATTACAAATGATTGCTCCTCATGCCCAGAATGTCAGATCACCGCCCCGTTCAAAGCGTACCGTAGCCCATTGGTACCCCTTCCCATAATAGAGGTGCCATTTGACCGGATTACCATGGATCTAGTAGGACCCCTAATAAATTCCGCTAGGGGACATCAGCATATATTGGTAATATTAGATTATGCCACCCGATATCCGGAGGCAGTTTCCCTACGTAGCACCTCTGCTAAAAACATAGCAAAAGAGTTAATAGTTCTGTTTTCCCGGGTCGGAATTCCTAAAGAGATCTTATCTGACCAAGGAACACCATTTATGTCCCAAGTAACAAAAGAGTTATGTAAACTCCTAAAAATCAAGCATCTCAGAACCTCAGTCTATCATCCACAAACAGATGGTTTAGTGGAACGGTTCAATAAAACCTTAAAGAGCATGTTACGGCGGGCGGTTGATAAGGATGGGAAAAACTGGGATTGTTTGTTACCATACCTGTTATTTGCCATTAGGGAAGATCCCCAATCATCCACAGGCTTCTCCCCGTTTCAACTATTGTATGGCCGACACCCAATGGGCTTACTGGATATAGCCAAAGAGACTTGGGAACATGAGGTTACCCCTTACAGAAGTGTAATAGAGCATGTTGCCCAGATGCAGGACTGCATAGCTGCAGTCCTACCTATAGTGAGGGAACACATAAAAAAAAGCTCAAGAAGCACAGAGGAATATGTATAATAAGGGTGCTAGGGTCAGAATTTTTTTTCCAGGCGATAGGGTGTTAGTTCTGGTTCCCACCGTAGAGAGTAAATTCCTTGCTAAGTGGCATGGGCCATATGAGGTCTTGGAAAGAGTGGGAGAAGTAAATTATAAGGTGAGACAGCCAGGTAGGAGGAAACCTGAGCAAATTTAATATATAAACCTACTTAAGCCCTGGAAAGATAGAGAGGTCTTGTTAACCCTAGTACCCCCAGGTCAGTCAGAGAATCGAGAAACTGACCCAGAGGTTAGCATAGCTGAAACCCTGTCCGTTCATCAGAAACGAGAGGTTCAGAATTTAGTGAGAAGAAACAAAGAAGTCCGAGTTAACCTTAAACCGTACCGAATCCCAGAGGCCAAAAGAGAGGCTATAAGTTTAGAGGTTAAAAAAATGCTAACACTAGGCGTAATGGAGGAATCCCAAAGTGGGTGTAACAGCCCTATAGTCTTAGTCCCAAAGCCAGATGGTACAACAAGGTATTGTAATGACTTCCGGAAACTAAACGCGGTGTCAAAATTTGATACTTATCCTATGCCCAGGGTAGATGAACTTGTAGAGAGACTGGGCAAAGCCCGATATCTCACAACCCTAGACCTAACAAAAGGGTACTGGCAGGTCCCCCTCACAGAAAGGGCAAAAGAAAAGACAGCCTTCTCAACTCCAGACGGCCTCTTTCAGTATAAGGTGCTGCCTTTTGGCTTACATGGAGCTCCCGCCACATTCCAAAGAATGATGGATAAAATTTTAAAACCACATGCTCGGTATGCTGCCGCCTACCTGGATGATGTGGTAATCCATAGTGAAGATTGGCAATCCCACCTTCAAAAAGTCCAAGCTGTGCTCGACGCAGTTCGGTCTGCTGGACTAACTGCTAACCCCGCTAAATGCACTATTGGTCTGGAGGAGGCCAAGTATCTGGGGTATTCTATTGGCAGAGGTTTACTCAAACCCCAAACACTCAGAGTAGAGGTGATACAAAATTGGCCAAGGCCAGTTACATAAAAACAAGTAAGGACCTTTTTGGGGTTAATTGGGTAATATAGAAGGTTTATTCCCAATTTTGCAACTAAGGCAACCCCACTAACCGACCTCACAAAAGCAAGAGGACCGCTAATGGTAAAGTGGTCCCCCGAAACCGAACAGGCCTTTAGAAGCCTGAAAGAAGCTCTCTGTGCCCAACCAGTGTTGGTCACACCTGACTTCTCTAAAGAGTTCGTAGTCCAAACCGACGCATCTGAGGTAGGGTTGGGGGCGGTACTCTCCCAGGAGTCTCAAGGTGAGGAGCACCCCATTCTTTATTTAAGTAGGAAAAAAAATCCCCAGGAGAAAAATTACTCCATAGTCGAGAAAGAGTGTCTCGCAAAAAAGTGGACTGTAGAGACGCTCAAATACTACCTGTTGAGGAGAAAATTCCGGTTGGTCACAGATCATGCACCCCTTACCTGGATGTGTCAAAACAGAGAAAAGAATGCTAGAGTGACCAGGTGGTTCCTAAGCCTACAACCCTTTAAATTTTATGTGGAACACAGGTCAGGGCACAAACATGGCAATGCTGACGGGTTGTCAAGGATGCACTCCCTAATATCCATGGTCGCTCATCCCTCGAGGTCTGAGCTGGGGGGGAGGATATGTGACAGAAACGAGGGGATGGTAATAAATTCCATATATAGGGCTCCCAGGATACTGAACAGTTTCTAACCTGTTTGGCCTGGGAGTGCAGCCTTATAATACATGCACTCCATCCCACAGTTTGGCAAGCGCTAGAACTGAGGGATGAGAGATCCAGACCAGAGTTTGTCTGCTGCCTGATTTCTGTCACCTGTCATGCTAATTAGAAATCAGGTATGTAAGACTGATTTCCTGTTTGCTCTCCCCTCTCCACAAGAGCCTGGAGACAGGAAGGCTGCTGGAAGCAGACAGGGGAAAAGCCTCTCCCCAAACAGGTTAAATGTTTCTGTTCCTTTTTGTCTAAAACTGAAAAGTACCTTGTTTTGTTGTTGGAAGTGGAAAAGCCACTTCCACCCTGAGTTAGGGAAATCTAAGTTAAGTTATCGCTCAGGTGAGCAGCGTTTTGTTTTGATGTGTTTCTGTTGTATGCACTGTGGCAGTCTCAGTGCCTGGGACTGAATAAACCAGGCATAGCTGTTTAAAGGAACAGTACGTGACGCCTCATCATTTAACCTACCCTAAAAGACCGTGTTCTAACAGTCCCGGACAAACGGCGGAGCCCCGAAGTAAGCTGTTTGTCACAGTATATAGTGTAAGGTGATTTGTCTAAAACATGGAATGATGAATAGCTTATTGATTCCATGCACTAATATATTCCCCAGTATTTGAACTGGATTTTAACAATCTTAAAAATAATATGAGCAAGTTGTTTTAACTCTCGGGCACAGATAAAAGACAAGGACGTATTTTATAGCCGCATAATTTGTCCCTATACGATCACCATATAGGCGTGGAGCTGGAGTTGATGTGAAATGCTGTTACCAATGACTAGACGTGTGCCTCAGTATCAAAGCCAATAAAAGGAAAGAGGCATATAATCCAACAGATATCTCTCCCTATAAATCTAATGACACATGAAAAACGTCAAATAGCCAGATGAATATGCCACTCTCTGAGAGACTTCTACTGGTTTTGAGGTGCCTGGAATCGGGCTGTTGTTTGTCGGTGGCTCCCGCTATGGCTCCTGGGTCGCGCTGATACAAATGAGCACGAGTATTGACTTATGTGAGAGACGCCATCTACCTATGTGGTCACAGTGAGTCTTGGTGTGCCCCCACGTTCCATCTTACCAGCTGATATCTCTGGCTCCCAAAGACACCTCTATGTGAATGTTATATATGTTAATCTTGTAAGTGTGCATTGCCTTCCACTTCATTATCAAATATACATTTATCTTCTTTACTGTGAAGATAATGCACTAGGGGGTGCACTTTTTCTTGTCTTTTTTATTTCAGTATCTGTGGAAGTGATTCTTCCTTTGGATTCGTCTGCCCCCCGTCATTTGACTTTGGTTCTAAGGTTCTCCCCCGTTTGAAGACTGGATTAAGTACTTTCTGGACTATTTTATTTTGCATATTTGTTTTATTTTGCATTTTGGTGGTACATATTTTTTATGGTTGAGGACGTATGTTTATGTGACTGCGCTGTTGTGTTGTTTTATATATATATATATATTTTGAGGATTAGATGCTTGAGCCTATACAATCCCATAATAACAATTTGCCATAGCTCCTGATATGTGGTAACTATTTGGTAATATATAGGGATACATGCAGGTGTGCCCTAGATTAATTACCAACATATACTTGATAGAATGGGTTGATATAAGTTATAACAATAACAATATATATATGGTATATGGATTCTAACTAGCTATATATATCAATGCTAGATCAATTTGCCAATAGCATTGATTTGTTACATCTTTGCATCCTTTGTTTTAGCTACTATATTTTCCAGTGTATTATTAACTAATAAATAAAGAAATATTTTGCTATACCAATAAAGATACCTATCACCCATACTTGACCTATACTACTAATACTATTTGGACTAACAGATATGGTCAGTATTTTTTATTTGTCATCTGGGATTTTAATTACCACTGTATATAAATCACGAGCATCGTTGTTGATGACAAATAAAACTTTATTATTTTCATATTTTTCTTTTAAGTCAGTGGTACATATAAGGTGTATTTAATGCCTTGTTCTATAGGAATAATGAGATTCCTGATGATTCCATCATATTAATGATACTAATATGTACTTTGAGTGCAATACACAGGGACCTGATGTGGGAGCTGTTCAAGTTATCGATTATCTCTCTCTTTTTGCCTGACTATGAAGATTTCTTGTAAGTGTTGACCATCAAAGTGGGAATTGCCCCTTTCCATTACATATTACACTATGTTTTTTGTTTTTCCCCTTGCGCTATAGGTTTGTTTTTCTGGACGTCTGCCAAATTACAGTTGAGTACAATGGAGTATAATAAAGAAAAACCTGGCGCCCAATAGTCAGTGGAATGTCCTGTACTCCTCAAGGGATCCGCACACTTGTTCGACAGACCATGCAAAGAAAAGAACACAAACAAACAAAAATCATAGCGCAACACTGTAGGGTAAGCAGTACTGCACTAATACACACAAACAGTTAAGAATCCTAGCGATTATTAAAATATTATTTATTAAAAAGAACTATGCCAAGACCGACAATGGCAAATACAAGGAACCGCAGGTCATCCGGAGCACAAAAATTGGAGCCCTACTTACATACAGCAAGGTTTAAGCTCGCATGGTAGGAACAAGTCCTAGGTAGAGATGATCTCCCTGGCGGGTGATGCCTCTGCTCCACTGCGGCTCAGACACCAGTCAGTCCTTACGATGGTAACCGGAACAGCTCCGGCCGTGGGGGCTGGTGTGCGGGGTCCACAGCTCTGCACCGCGTGTAGACACACGCCTCACTTCCTCCTACGGAGCAACAGGAAGTCTCTGCGCGCCCGCGCGCGATAGTGCCCGTTGCCTTAAAGGAACAGCTGGCAGGCTGAAGGGAAAGTTGGGCTCCAAGGCCAAATGTCCTTAAACGTCCAAAGTCAGTCAAATAGTGACTGACTTTGGACGTTTAAGGACATTTGGCTTTGGAGCCCAACTTTCCCTTCAGCCTGCCAGCTGTTCCTTTAAGGCAACGGGCACTATCGCGCGCGGGCGCGCAGAGACTTCCTGTTGCTCCGTAGGAGGAAGTGAGGCGTGTGTCTACACGCGGTGCAGAGCTGTGGACCCCGCACACCAGCCCCCACGGCCGGAGCTGTTCCGGTTACCATCGTAAGGACTGACTGGTGTCTGAGCCGCAGTGGAGCAGAGGCATCACCCGCCAGGGAGATCATCTCTACCTAGGACTTGTTCCTACCATGCGAGCTTAAACCTTGCTGTATGTAAGTAGGGCTCCAATTTTTGTGCTCCGGATGACCTGCGGTTCCTTGTATTTGCCATTGTCGGTCTTGGCATAGTTCTTTTTAATAAATAATATTTTAATAATCGCTAGGATTCTTAACTGTTTGTGTGTATTAGTGCAGTACTGCTTACCCTACAGTGTTGCGCTATGATTTTTGTTTGTTTGTGTTCTTTTCTTTGCATGGTCTGTCGAACAAGTGTGCGGATCCCTTGAGGAGTACAGGACATTCCACTGACTATTTGGCGCCAGGTTTTTCTTTATTTTGGTTTATTCTGTTAGTACTGGCAGTATCACCGGGCAGCCATCCTTTATTATAAGTTTTTTAATATCACACTGTGTATTACACTTTAGCGCTAGTTCACATTTTTTTCTTCACAATGGAGTATAAGCTACATATACAGATGCAGAGGCCGTTATTTGAACAAATCACGGAGCCGTTTTTGTGTGCTCTGCTGTATTCCATGCGGCATTAACGCTTCCAATCGCCCCAGGCACACATGTTTATCGCGGTTGATTTTTTTGAATTTCATGGATTTTGTTTCTTTGTGTGCAATGAAATTAATGAATTGTAATGTGTACAGAAGTACTGTGCTACTGTGCTACAGTGTCAATTTCATGTGTTTAAAAACCAGAACACTAAAATGCCATTTTCTGCACTCGTGTCTTAAGGCGGTACGGTTGGAGGAAATCACGTTCTATGACATGGGTATTCCGAGGTATACAACGCGTGATGTGTTCGAATAACATCCGCTGCATCTGTATTGAGACGAGACTAGCAGATATTTGATTTGAAAGAGGCTCTTTAGATATTCACAAATGTTTTTTCTAGAAGCAAATGGGATTGTCCTTTCAGACAAAGCTCTGTCAAACTATCACAAGTCTGTTCCTATTAAAATCTGTTTGGACTTGACATTTGTCACAGTTGTTCAGAGTGTAGAGGAGGTCAGGGAAGAACAGATTATTCAATGATCTGAGCTTGCACTAAACTGCTTAAACACGATGCTTAATGAATATGATTTGCATCCTTAGTAACAAAACGTAAACGCTGGCACTGCTAAAGGTTTGAAGTTGGTAAATATATTATTACTTTTTTCATTTCTCTATGACAATATGTTTTATGTAAATTTCAAACATTTTAATAATTGTGGAACAAAAGGTAGTTTAGACAACTGTGATCTAACATTTAGTCACAGGTGGTACATATTGTACGTTTTGCTCTTTTTTGCAAGGAAAGAATTAAAGCACTGAAACATTAATTCCCTTTTCATGCTCATTTAATCTTTGCCCTCTTTGAAACTGCCAACAAGGTTGCCAATTGTGACTGTTGTTTTATGATGTAAGCACCTGTTCACTGAGTTAGGTTGAGGCCGCAGACTAATTTAACCTAGACAACTATGCAGCTGTTACACTATAATTTAATTATAGCCAGTTCCTTAAAACAATTAATGGTAAGTATTTTTTTTGTATAACACAATATATCACTTATTTGGCCTCCTGTGCTATTTAGTTACTGCCCCGCCCTCAGGAAGTTGCTGGACATAGACTTTGCAATCCAAGTAACTGTGCTTGTCACAGACTCTGTTTGGCCTGCTAGGCCTCCTTGTGCCTTGTATCCTGCGCCTAGTCCCCTGCTGATTAGGGCTTCTTGCATAGTAGCCTCGGCGCTGCTTCCTTGTTCCTGGCAGACTTCGCCTTTGCCACGTTGAAGCGGCTACGCTGGTTTCCCCAGCGTTTCCTGTGGCGTGTCTGCACCTCTGGTTCATGCTTCCTTCAAATGGAGTTTACTCCTGGCCTTTACCTGACGCACTGCAGCACCTTCGCTGAAGCATCTTTGTTGCAGTGGCTTCTCTCAAGGTTCTAGCCTCCTATGCTGAAGTACCTTCACCCAAGATTTCCTGTTGATGACCTCGGCTTGTTTCCTCAACCACCGGTCCTGTGCCGCCTGCCTTGACCCCTGCCTGGATAACTTAAACCTACTTTCTCCAATCCTGACCTGGCTATGTCTGACTCTGGAATCCGCACTCCGGACCTGACTTCGTGGCCTAAGGTCGGTGCTTATACATCCCCACCTCAGTCCCGCGGTCCGGTACCAGTTTGTGGCAAGCACGTACGCGACAGTATGTCCAGCCCCACAAACTCGGACCCCGCTGAGGTGGGTTTAAGCCAGTCCCGGTCTAAAAACCTGTCCCTGTCTGAAATATTGGCCCAGTCTAAAAGATTCTGCCTCACCTTGGACCGGCTCAGGAAAAAGAATGACCAGTCCCTGGACTCCCTCTCTTCTACGAGGCAGTCCCTCTGTGCTTCACGTCCTGCTACAAGACCCCTTGGGGTACCCCGATTTTCTTGGGATCCCCAAACTGATGTTGCATGTCAGATGTCAAAGGAGGAATTTTTCAAGTCCCCTGTTTCAAACTCAAGTTTCCCTTCCTCTGACTCTAAAGCTATGCCTGCTTTAACCTCTGCTAATGAAACCTGTGAGCCTCCCTCTGTGTATCTTTGTAATTCCCAAGCCAAAGTTGCATCCCCAGAGCCAAAAGATGAACTTACTATGCCTCCAGTTTCAAAGTCAAACTCTCCTTTTCTGACTCTCATGCAGGGTCTGCTTTTACCCATGCTACTTCTCAACCTCTGTGTTTAAAGACAGACCTTGCATATTATGCTCCTCCTAAAGCTCAAGCTACCGAGCCTGTTGGGATTTACTGCTTTCACCGACCGCTCTGCCCCAACTAAAGTTCCCACTCCAGAGACCAGCGTCCCTGTCTCTAAAACCTTTGCAGCACCTAGTGTTACCCTCCAGTTTCTCAGAAAGTTGAAATCCCTGTCTGTGTCTCTAAATATCTTTCCTGCATTGACAGTTCAGGTTTCCAACTCAAAGTTTTCTTTCACTTCTACCACTGCAAGGTTTCAGCCCCCTGTTACTGTATCTCAGAATCAAGTTTCTAAGCCAAAGTTTCCTTTTACTCCTTTCCCTGCAAAGTGCCAAATTTCTGTTATTGCATCTAAGGATTATCCAGCACTTCCTGTGTTAACCTATGTTAAAACTCATGCTTTAAACAGTACCCTCTCTGATATGTCTGAGTTTTCTGCCATTGCATCTAAAGCTCCAGTTTCTGAGTCAATGTTAACTTTGTCAAAATTTCATGATCATGTTGTAGTACCTAGCAGTAACTTTCACACGCTCATTTCAGAGACCAGTGCACGTTTCTCTAAACCCTTTATAGGAGCAAGTGTAATCACTGCTGCCCCTCAGACATTTGAGATTTCTGCCTTTGACTCCAAGCCTGTTTCTTTAGATCTCCCCACAGCATTTTGCTCTCCTTTTGCTGTTTCTCAATCTACCACTTCAGAGATCAGCCTTTCTGTCTCTGATTCCTTTGCAAATTCCCAGTTCCCTGCTACTGCATCCCAGGATTTTCCAGCAGTTCCTAATTTAATTTGTGAAAGTTCCAAAGCTCCTGATGAAAAAACATGTTTTCCTCCCTCTGCCTCTCCTGTAGTAAGTGATTTGTCTGTCACTAAAACTCCTGCTGTAAGAGGTGTTTTTCCTGATGTACCCGCATGGTTAAATGCACCTAGCCCTGTTTCTAAGGTTCCTGCCATGAAGATACCCCCAGGTTCTGTTATGCCTATTGTTGTTCCTCAATTATTCCTTTCAGAGACTAGCGCAACTTCCTCTGATTCTACTGACGCATCTACTCTGGCCCTTGCTGTTTCACAGATATCCACTTCAGAGGCTAGCGCAATGCCTTCTGACTCAATCAAAATACCTAGTTTGGCTCTTGCTGCTTCTCAAATACTCAGTGACTGTTCTGCACGTCCTGTTATAACCATGGATGAGCCTAAAATCCTCACAGTAAAGCATCACCTTTCCCTCCCTATCTCCCCCACAGTACCTCATGTTACCTCTGAATCTGGGATTCCCACTCCTCAGGCAATACTGTTTCCCAGTGACTCCTCCACAGTATTTGAGGTACCCGCTACTGACTGCATGACTGCTACTGCGAATTTAGGATTATCCCTCATGGAACTTTCTGTACTACCTCATGTGTTCTCTCTGGATTTCACGTTGTCATCGTCAAAGACTGCAACGCTCCTATTGGACTTCCTTGGCTTGACTGAGGTGCCCGTCCCTACTTCTTGTGCTCTCACTCTGGGCACGGGCATGCTTCTCTGCTTTTTCCTTCGTGTCTACTGCGTTCTATGTGGATGTCCAGACTTCGGACCTGATGTTCTCTAAACCTCACCTACCTAGGTGTGCTGAGCCCCTATTGATTACAGTACCACTGCTTTTCCGTTTGAAAAAGCATTAATTGACAAACGCCCTCGGCGCAAATCTACAACTATACCCAGAGGGTTCAGAAATAAATCCATGTCGCCCAGACCTCTGTGGGATCCTATCTCTGCTCGTCGGAGGTCTTGCGTGAAGGGGGGGGTAATGTCAGGAATCTGCCCCTGTGTGTGCCTGGAGCCCATCCATCTGGAGTTTTGCAGGTCCCAGACAAACTATTCCCTGCTTCTGCAATCACCTGCCTCTTGCTGCCTCCTGTGCAGCTCTGGCCTGATTGGCCTCCTGTGCTCTTTAGTTACTGCCCCGCCCTCAGGAAGTTGCTGGAGATAGACTTTGCAATCCACGTTGCATGTAACTGTGCTTTGCACAGACTCTCTGTTTGGCCTGCAAGGCCTCATTGTATCTTGTATCCTGCGCCAAGTCCCCTGCTGCCTAGGGCTTCTTGCATAGTAGCCTCGGCGCTGCTTCCTTGTTCCTGCCAGACTTCGCCTTTGCTGCGCTGAAGCGGCTACGCTGGTTTCCCCAGCGTTTCCTGTGGCGTGTCTGGTTCCTGCTTCCTCCAAGTTGAGTTTACTCCTGGCCTTTACCTGACGCACTGCAGCACCTTCGCTGAAGCATCTCCGCTGCAGTGGCTTCTCTCAAGGTTCTAGCCTCCTATGCTGAAGTACCTTCACCCAAGATTTCCTGTTGATGACCTCGGCTTGTTTCCTCAACCACCGGTCCTGTGCCGCCTGCCTTGACCCCTGCCTGGATAATGCTAACCCTACTTTCTCCAATCCTGACCTGGCTATTTCTGACTATGGAATCCGCACTCCGGACCTGACTCCGGTGCCTAAGGTCGGTGCTTATACATCCCCACCTCAGCTCCGCGGTCCGGTACCAGTTTGTGGCAAGCACGTACGTTACAATTGTGAAGCGCATTGAGTCCCATTGGAAGAAAAGTGCTATATGAAATAAAAGGTATAAAGTTATTAGCCAAAATAACTAGTGCTCAATCAACTGTGCAACGGTATCGTTGAAAAAGGAAAGCGGAGAACAAATAAAGGATTAGAACTGCCACACTTGTGCTCTGGCAGTGCTAACTCCACTATTAGTGAGATATCTCATTTTAAATACTGTATGTTCTGGTCTCTGTCTCTAAACGTGTAACAAATGGGGTATCTCTATACTTGGCTGAAATTTTTTAGTGGGTTTTCCAGGAGTTGCCTAGGATTGGATTCAGGTACCTGACAATCAAACAATGCAGATTCTTCCTTTATCTTCATAACACAATGGCAAGTACACATTGGCAGTGTAAATGTAACCTACTACTCGAGTTACTTTTTATAAATTTTTCATTGAACATATAATAATAACATTCCAGTTTTCGGTACACATGAAAGTTTTGATCGATAAATTATATACTGTAATTACTCTTGTAAAGATTATTTTTTAAATACACTTTTGAGCACATTCACATACAGTATCTCAGACAGGTCCACAAACCTTTCCCCGTGATCACTCAGTATACTGTATAATACAATGCTTCAACTGCAGCTATGGATTCTGGGTATTGACATGTGAATGAGAACACAGTGGCACACTTTGCTGTACGGTGGAGGCGTTTTGTCACTTTTTTTACTAACGATAAATTACTTTGTGTTATTACTCTTGTTCAAATGTTGTAATTTTTTTTGGAATATTTTAGGTTTAATTTTAATATAACGTTATGTATGAGTTATTTTCCTAGTTGTTAATAATTGAAATATTAACAATGAAGCACTATGACAAAATTGGTAAAGCAAAGTGCTACATTTATATGACATGTCTAACATGTAAATATGAAAACAGTTTCTCAGAAATCTTAAAATGCTGCTGAGACTACTGCTGCGGCAGCTCTTATTTTAAAACTTCTCAGGGGCGTAGCGGTTGCATTTTCTAAATTCCACGCGCTTCACCGCATTGATGCTGCTTTCATGCCGCAGTCGGCTGATCCGCTGATCCGCGGTTGATCTGTTTAATTATAATGGTTTGGATTTAATTGGGGGAAATTCTTCGCGTATCCGCCAGGTGGCAGATATTCATGAATTGTAATGAATTCTAATGTGCTACAGTAATGTATCTACTTGCAGGTGTTTTAAAAAACCACAGTGGTCCATTGTGAATTGACGTTGGTACTGAAGAAGTTACAATACTGTATCAATTAAGGCGTTTCATAATAAAAACTCAATGCAGTTTCTATTTTACATAACTGTACTGGATTTCTCCTGTCCTGCAATGAGTAAACCGCCGCAGTCCGTGTGCAAAAAGCCCGACATAACGTACGCTTATTTAATATGGTCCGCAATTAATGCAGCAGATGATAATATGGCCACAGTTGGTCAAATGTATCAATATTTTATCAAAAATTATGACTTTTACAAATTTTCACCAGATGCTCGTGTGTGGAAGCGTGCAATATGGAAAAAATTATGTATCGATCTGTTGTTTTTTTTCGTATTGCTCCTGCACCCGGAGTTAGAGGAGGGTATTTTTCTGTTGCGTCAGATTTTTCCAGTATCTTTGATCATGGAGACTTCAAAAGGCGAAAGGTCATGGCAAAACCAACTAAGATTCGTCAGTCCCAGGCCAACATAGGAACAGCGCCGGGGCCGGCGCCAGCACCAGCTTACAATAACGGTCCGACCGTCAGTGAAAACCTGGTGACCGGCAACCCTTGCTATCTGTCCCCGCCTGGATACCTGCAGCCTAAGCAAGATTTCAGGTACAGATACCAGCAAGCTTGCATGTAGCAAAAATATTTCCAGCTTCATCAGCTCTCAACTAGGTGTAGCAGGCCCGCTGTCATACAGTATGTCAACTACATGTATAATCAAGAATATGGGACTGGTGGCAGTGGCTGCGCGCCAACCGATTGGCAAAGCCTATGGTGAGGGTACAGTACAGCTGCCGTATTTTATTCTTTTTTTTAAATATCAATACATTATGCACACAGTCAAGAGATTGTTACTGCAGATCGGTCCTGTTCATGTTTGCTCTGTGATTTGATTACATTGATTTGATTACATAGCAACATCGAATTGTTTTGGTTTCATTTCTTTATTTAGTGCGTCAAAGAAAGAAAGGGAATAGCATACATACAGATGCAGCGACCGTTATTCGAACATTTCTCGGAGCCGTTTTCGTAAAGTCTGCTGTATTCCACGCGTAATTCACTCGTTATTCTTGGCGAAAGCTAGCGTTAATGCGGCCAATCACACCAATCACACCTGTGTTTAGCGTTGTTGATTTCTTTGAATTACCTGGATTCTGATTTGTTTTGGTGCAGTTCTTCGCGTATTCACCAGGTGGCAAAATAAATCCCCTATCCAGTACATGGCACAGTTACTGTACTGTATGTGTCAATTTGCAGGTGTTTAAAAATCAGATAAAAAGTTCACCACAGTGATTCATTGTAAAATGACCTTGGTCGCTGAAGATGTTATCAAATTTAGGCGTTTTCATAATTTCAGTATCTAAATTCAATGTGGGATACATTATTGTCAATTGCTATACCCGCACAATTGTGGAATAGACCAAACCTATTCACTCAACATCATGCCAAGTCTTTATTCAAAAACGAACGTCAGTTACGCATATCTAATATTTTCTGCAATTAATGCTGGAACAGATAAGAAGGCAACTTTAGCAGAGATATATCATCATACAATTGAGAACAGCAATTATTTCAAATTTTCACCTAACATCGTGGGTGGAAGCATTCGATAAAGCAAATTTGAACTAATGAGGATTGTTTTTTTCACACTGCCCCTCCTGAGGGAGATAGCAGGGGTTATTGGTCTGTGGGCCCAGGTTTTGCCGGCATGTTTGCTGATGGCAACTTTAAAAGGAGAAAGGTTGGGTTTAATCCATTTAAGATTCATATTTCCTGTCCCTGCAATGTACCAACCCCGGCTTGCCAATACGATTGCAATAACATTCCGATTGTCACTGACGTCACTGAAAACCTAGTAAACCCGCCTGATTACAATCCTTGCTACCTGACCATATCTGTCAACAATGATTGCTACCTGGTCACGGCTGACTACCAGCTTCAGCAGTCAACTGTCAACTATAATTCAGACGACATGAGTGACCCCAGCTTCTACGCACAATACACCCGGCTTGCAATAGCAATAGCTGGCTGACCGTCACTGAAAACCTATTGAACCCGCCTGATTACAATCATTTCTACCTGACCCTGCCTGATTAGTACCATTGCTACCTGGCCATGTCTGATTACAATCATTGCTACCTTGCCCCATCTTACTACCAGCAGTCACCTGTCAACTATAATACAGACAACATGAGTGACCCCAGCTTCTACGCACAATACACCTCTGACATTGGCTCATCTCCACCCGGTTGGCAAAGTTTATAATGAAGGTAAATATAATGTAATGTACACTATACACTATTAGCTTTAATTCCCAATGACACTACTGCAGTAGTGTACAGTATGCTTGTAGGCATGCACCATATAGTGTCAGTTGACGCATGCGCAGTACCGGAAATAATAGCATTATTTTTTTTTCCAGAAAAGAAACTTTGAAATCAAGCAGCAAAAGATAAGGCTGAAGTTCGATGGAACTCTAATTTCACTTTTTTAAAACGTTGACTCTTTTACTTTGAAACAGTCCGTCAGTAATACCAGCTTCATGCTTTTAAAACTTTGCCACGCTAATATTTTTGATAACAAACTACAGTTTGCACTGTAGTACTGTACAGTATGTTATCGATTCAATTACTGCACATGTCATAGCCTGTACTAAAATTTCACAACAAGATGTTTTTTGCTTTTACAGTATTCCACTTCGGGGTTAATGGAAAACACTACTGTTATTATTATTATTATATGTTATTGTTTTCTTTTATCAGTGATGTTGCATTTTGCAGTATACAGTAATTAGACTTTGCATGTGTAATTAATTCTGATAAGAAACCCCAAAAATAAATATTAACAACTAATAAATAAATAAAGTCCTGCATTGTGATTTCTCAAGAATGACTTCACAGCCAATGTTAATTGCAAGTCAGAAAAAAAGAAAAGAAAAAAAAGGCATACTTTTTTTCATTTCTTGACATAGCTTAACAAATGAGTGATTTTAAGAAAACATAATGTGATGCATTTTTTAAATATTTTATCAATTTTTAAATTCATAAAATCATTTCCTTTTTATTTCTTTAGGAGGTGGCATACACTTTTTTTTAAGGAGGTGGAATACACTTCAAAACCTTCAAATTTGAGTAGGTTTGGTCTGATTTTCATACTGCTTTTGGAAATATAACACACAGAAAAATGTTCTCAAGGGAGTTTTAACTTTTATTACATTTTAAAACAGTTCAAATGATTTTCATTCTACTGTTATTACAGCTTTAGCCAAAGATGACTTAACTTCATTGCACCTTTCCCCACCCACTCACCCACCATAAGCCAAGGAAAAGGGCATTCAACAGAACAAAACTTGATCTCCACACCTCCCCTGGTCATAGTGTTTAGCTGAGTCACATCACTTGGCATAAATGAGCCTAGATTTCTTTTGTCATTGATAGATGGGGGATTAGGACAAACTATTGACTGTTATTATGCACACAGTATAATACAATTGGACTCCCCCCCCAACCCTTCCTGTAGCGCTTCATCGACTGTGAAAGAAAAAAATTGGCTGCAGGATTAGGGAATTGATGGCCTTGACTGTGTAACACCATTGACATGCACACAAGACGAATAAACTATACCTAACCATACCTGTAAACTATAATTAATTATTAGAAATAATAGGTCAAACACACATCTAATACAAATAATACACGTACTGTATAAAATATATTCTGTAGAATGTGGAGAGATTAAGCGCAGATATAAAATGGTTAAAGTTCAATTACAGTACCTTTAATATAAGGCTAACATTGAAACAGGTTATTGTAAATGCCATATTTACATGTACTATACTTACTGTACCTGTACTTACCTTGCTACAGTACAGTACCTTACTACATGCTGGTGGCCTGCCCATTATGCTCTAAAAGTACGGGCAAAATGCTGCCAATATGGTCAATACAATTGTTGCATTTTGTACGGTGAGTATGTCGTTCCAGAAACTCAGTATTCTTTTTCTTAATTACTCTTTTTTGCACAGCTTAACAACCTTTCTTATATGATCCTTCATCACCCGCCTTACCAATTCTATCGGGTTCAAATTCGGAGATTTAGAATGAAAGGGGGAAAAAATGGTGAATTAGTTGATCAGATAAAAACTGTTTAAAACAATGAAAAACAGTTACTATACACTGGAACACTTACTCCGGTGGCGTCTTAACACTGTTGATCTCACTGGCAAGAATATAGGTTGAAGAGGCGGTATGTTTAGGGTCATTGTCCTGGAAAAACCGGTGACCCACAGATGGGAAATCATGCTTAATGTATTGAGCAATACGAGTGACAATTTGCTCTTGAAAAAATACTTTGTTCATGATTCCTGGAACAAGAAAAGAAAAAACTATGAAAAAGATTAATACACTACAGTTGTACAGTGCATAAGGCTACTGCATGTGCCTTTCTGCATTATTTTACCCTCAAAGATGATTATGCATTCTGGTCCACATCTAGAGATCGCAACTCACACATGCATTTCAGTGGGTGCTTGGGCCGCGGCTTCAAAGATAGCCGTCCTTTTTTTCGGAATGCAAAAGTGGCAAATCTCTCAAGAGCTACCATTGTCTCATCAGACAAGATGACATCCTGAAAAGTTTCGCCATTTTCGATCCATGACAGTGCTTGGTCCACTTATTTTTTTAATCTTCTTGGCCTCCCTTATCATAGGATATGCTCTGTAATGATAAGGAAGAATATTACAGGGGCTGTACAGTCAAACCACACTTTTAACTAAAGTACAGTACTGTACAACACTTTAGCTGTACTGTCCTAAATACTGCACAGTAATTACAGTACAGTAACAACCCTGTTGTGTCACTCTGCATACTATTGCAATATACTGTACATTATTGCCGTAAGACACTTACTTTACATGTCCATATTTCCATCCCAATTGACATCTCATGAACCTGTTGCTAGTCTCAGATGCGGTGATATTGTGACTCTTCTCTAGAATAGTTTTGACTGTTTCTGCACAGCGCTCATCATTAGCCTCACTGATTTCATCCACCAGATGCTTTTCTGTCCAACAGTTGAAAGGAAATGAGAACAATTTGTTAGGCCCAAAAATAACTAAACAAAAATATGCATTTAATATGCAAGAAACTTTTAGAGTCATAAAATCAGCAGGAGAAATATAAAGGCAGGAGAAGAGATCCGACGTCACAGCCAGTGACTGAATCGGAGGCACTTCCGGTTTGAACAGTAATTCTTTATTAAATGCACAAAAGAACACAGACTACACCACAGTCTGCCCCTCAACGCGTTTCACGCTCAGAATAGCGCTTTTTCTTGGAGTGAGGAGCTGTGGCCTGAGCCTGCACACTTATAATAAAAAAGCCTGCGAAAAATGGGTTTAAAATATGTTAACCCATGCACTACCAATGCCATAACTGATTATAATAGTGCTGCATAACCACAATCCAATCCTTACTTGCTTAACTATAAATGCACATAAGCCCTAATTGTATTTGACATAGTAATGAGGAAAGATGCACTGCACTGGAAAATAATCACAGGAACAATGCTACACTGCACTGGTAAATTATCATAGGTACAATAATATAAAACACTGGATGCAACAAATCAAGTGAAAAAGAACACTAAGGACCATAAACAGATTTAACCCCTTGATAAAGACAGGATCTAATAGTTAGAACTTATCATTAAAACTCTTGTTGTTAGTAATACTGTAACAGTTTAAAGAGTATTAATTAAATTTATTAAATGGGTATAAAGGTCCCAAATGTCAAGAAAAAAAGAAAAGAAAGGGAAGAATGGAAGGAGTAAAGGAGAGGGAGAAAGGGAAGGGAAGGGAGTTGGGGGGGGAGGGGGGGAAGGGGAGGGGGGAGAGGTAGGGGGAGTAGGGGGAGGGGAAGAAGGGGGGAAGAAAGTGGGAGGGGAGACGAAAGAAAAGTAGACCAGTACATAAACTTCAAACGTCACCACAATTTCCTCATAGTGAATCACACAAAAAATCAAAAAATGCATCAAAGGAAACAACGCAGGTCCCATTCAATATTTAGCCCATTGGGTTGCAGTGTTTCAATATTGAATGGGACCTGCATTGTTTTCTTTGATGCATTTTTTTATTTTTTGTCGGATTCACTATGAGGAAATTGTTTTAACTAAAGTGGTGACGTTTTAAGTTTATGTACTAAGCTTTAGCCTGGTCTACTTTTCTTTCGTCTCCCCTCCCACTTCCTTCCCCCCTTCTTCCCCTCCCCCTACTTCCCCCTACCTCTCCCCCCCCCCTCCAACTCCCTTCCCTTTCTCCCCCTCCTTTACTCCTTCCATTCTTCCCTTTCTTTCCTTTTTTTCTTGACATTTGGGACCTTTATACCCTTTAATAAATTTAATTAATACTCTTTATACTGTTATTACTAACAACAAGAGTTTTAATGATAAGTTCTAACTATTAGATCCTGTCTTTATCAAGGGGTTAAATCTGTTTATGGTCCTTAGTGTTCTTTTTCACTTGATTTGTTGCATCCAGTGTTTTATATTAGTGTACCTATGATAATTTACCAGTGCAGTGTAGCATTGTTCCTGTGATTATTTACCAGTGCAGTGCATCTTTCCTCATTACTATGTCAAATACAATTCGGGCTTATGTGCATTTATTGTTAAGCAAGTAAGGATGGGATTGTGGTTATGCAGCACTATAATAATCAGTTATGGCATTGGTAGTGCATGGGTTAACATATTTTAAACCCATTTTTCGCGGGCTTTTTTTATTATAAATGTGCAGGCTCAGGCCACAGCTCCTCACTCCAAGAAAAAGCGCTATTCTGAGCGTGAAACGCGTTGAGGGGCAGACTGTGGTGTAGCCTGTGTTCTTTTTTGCGTTTAATAAAGAATTACTGTTCAAACCGGAAGTGCCTCCGATTCAGTCACTGGCTGTGACGCCGGATCTCTTCTCCTGCCTTTATATTTCTCCTGCTGATTTTATGACTCTAAAAGTATCTTGCATATTAAATGCATATTTTTGTTTAGTTATTTTTGGGCCTAACAAATTGTTCTCATTTCCTTTCAACTGTTGGACAGAAAAGCATCTGGTGGATGAAATCAGTAAGGCTAATGATGAGCGCTGTGCAGAAACAGTCAAAACTATTCTAGACAAGAGTCACAATATCACTGCATCTGAGACTAGCATAAGGTTCATGAGATGTCAATTGGGATGGAAATATGGACATGTAAAGTAAGTGTCTTACGGCAATAATGTACAGTATATTGCAATAGTATGCAGAGTGACACAACAGGGTTGTTACTGTACTGTAATTACTGTGCAGTATTTAGGACAGTACAGCTAAAGTGTTGTACAGTACTGTACTTTAGTTAAAAGTGTGGTTTGACTGTACAGCCTCTGTAAAATTCTTCCTTATCATTACAGAGCAGTTATGGCATTGGTAGTGCATGGGTTATAATATTTTAAACCAATTTTTCGCTGGCTTTTTTTATTATAAATGTGCAGGCTCAGGCTACAGCTCCTCACTCCAAGAAAAAGCGCTATTCTGAGCGTGAAACGCGTTGAGGGGGAGACTGTGGTGTAGCCTGTGTCCTTTTGTGCGTTTAATAAAGATTTAGGGCCTCATGCAGTAAGCGTTGATAAGGGAATTATCACCATTTTATAGCCAAAATTGGGTTTGAGATTCAGTAAGCGCCGATAAGTGCTTGATTTCGCCAGGTTTCGGAGCCGATTATTTTGTTATGGCCAGTCGGCTGCCGATAAGCCTGTTTTCGCCACTGATCGCCACTTTTTTAAATCGGCTGGATTCAACAAAAAAAACCAGCTTATCGGGGCTGATCGGCACTACGAAATTGAGATGTTATGGCCGATTTCTCCCGCCAACTAAAGTTGGCAGTTTGGACGGGAGAACAATCGCTAAGGCTGCCGGAACGGCACTTAGAAAAAAAAAATCTTCTGTACATCAATGGAGTCAATGGAGCGGGGACGTATAACAGTATAGTACTGTTTACGTTTCATTGCTCACAATACAAAGGGGATTTGCATTACAGTGTGGGGGCATTCCCTGCATTGTGTCACAGCTGACGTGTATTATTTGCATAACATTATACTTTTACATGTTTTCAGCATTTGCGGGTCACATTACTCATCATGTGATGATGTGTCAAGGGAAAATACTATACTCAACTCTTAAAGGAGAACCTCACATCATATCACACATTTTACTGAATTGAGCGACAATTGTTTACATGATGTCACACATGTCACACATGTCACACATACACAGTATATTCATGTTCCTTTACATTACACAATGCTTGTAATGTGTCACGCATCTTTAAACGTTCATGTACATCTAAATTCTCATGTTTACATCTAGGTTTGGTCCTCCCTATTTTCATGACGTCACTTATTGGACGCGCAATCACATTGCATGTTTACATTATAACCGTTGCATTACAAGCACTTCAACCTAACTTATACACACATGTACAGTAATTCATCATTGGGACACCTTGTAAACTCATTCTATAGCAACTATCCTCATTACAGAAATGCATGCATATGCACACGACTATTCATTGTTGGCAACATGTCACAATAACATGGCTAATTACACATGTTACACAAAACTTTTCCCACATCAATCTCAGCCTTTTTGTCTCATTACATGACTGACTCTTGCGTTCACAAGTTTTACATGCATTGCACATGCAACTATTTATTTGCAAGCAATGTTTGTACAAAGCATCACGTCACATCATTGGCAAATATCATCATTCCCTGCAGAATACACACAACAACTGCACACAGCTTGCCACACAAGTACTTTATTATGTTAATGTAAAACCTTGCATTTTACTATGTCACCTGACATCATCACATACCTATTTAAAGGACGCCCATTACCTGCTCATTCACAGCTACTCATTTCAAAATGTTGAGATTGTTTAGGAGACGGAGGAACATTCTTTTCTATGACATGCTTGCTGATGAAGAGAATGACTTAGGGCAAGGGAGGGACACACCGAGGGACAGTGACAGGGACAGTGACGCGGATACGACAGGGACAGGGAGAGGGACAGGCCGAGGGACAGGGAGAGGGACAGGAGATCAGAGGAGAAGACAGAGGAGACAAGTTGTGCCTCGTCCGCGTCTGTACAGGGAGAGAACCCTGTTAGATGGGATGAGTGAGGAGGAGATTGTAAGTCGCTATCGTTTGAGTTCAGCAGCAATCTTATCTCTTTATCAGGAGATAAGGGGAGATTTAGATTTTTTCACAGCCAGAGGTCGTGCAGTCCCTGGGCTTGTTAAAATGCTGTGCTCATTACATTATCTTGCTTCCGCGTCATACCAGACAACTGTGGGTATAGTGGGCGGGGTCTCGCAATCTACATTCTCGCGGGCCTTGACCCAGTTTCTCTATGCACTCAATAGACGCGCTAGGAATTATATTCATTTTCCTACAGAGGCGACAGAGTGGCTGGAAGTCAGGACTGCCTTTTATAATATAGCAGGGATACCATGTGTGCTGGGTGCAATCGATTGCACACATGTTGCTTTGATTGCACCTAGTCAGAGTGAGCATGTGTACCGCAATCGTAAGCACTACCATTCACTCAATATACAGGTGGTATGTGATGCGACGATGAGGATAATGCATGTGGTACCCAAATTCCCTGGTTCCAGTCACGATTCCTCTATCCTGAGGAACTCTTCAGTCTTCCATGCGTTCGAAGAGGGACATTTTGAACATGGTTGGCTGCTGGGTGAGTACACATTTACATGTTATAACACAAAACACATTTTTATTTAGGAATGTTGGCATTGTACAATTTGATCACTAATGTCAGCTTATGTGTGCTCCATTCATTATAGGTGACTCAGGATACGGAATTAGGCCGTGGCTCTTGACTCCGGTGCTAAACCCTCAAACTGAAGCAGAGGAGAGGTACAATGCAGCCCATATATCTACAAGATCTGTTATAGAGAGGACATTTGGCCTACTCAAGACCAGATTTAGGTGTCTGGACAGAACTGGTGGGGCTCTTCTATACAAGCCTCAAAAAGTGTCTGATATTATCCTTGCCTGTTGCATTTTGCACAATGTTGCACTCAGGCACAATGTACAATCAGACCTAGCTGAGCCTTTGGTAGACGAGCATCCCACCCATGTAGCTGCTGAAAATGAACAAACAGCCAGTGGTGGCCAGACACGCCAGAATCTCATCAATTCATTTTTTTCTTGTAAGTAAAAACAGATATGTTCCAAGTTCTACTTTTATACTTACATTATGTTATCTTAACAATAATGTTTTTTTATATAACCTTCTGTTAGGACACAGATGAATATGGGTTGCACACCTTTCTTCTCTCTGCTGTGTGCACAAAGGGATGTGGCACCGGTATGTTATTGTTGCACAGGTTATATAATCCCTCTTCAATTGTACTTTAGTTGTGTGTATGTGAATACAACTGGGGTAACAAAGCACTAATATTTTAGCATTGTGTTGTTCCTTATGCTAACACAATACACATATTATGCCCATACTCATTCATGCTTCTAGTATGCTTACATACAATGTTATTGGTGCAGTGTAACATGTACATCCATATGATGTGTACACCACGCACATTTACATTTTGAATGTGATTAAATATACATGGTGTTGCACATTTAACACCAAATACACACTTTGCTGTGTTGTTTACGGTACTGAAGATGGCATGTCAATGTTTGCAATTTATATATTGTTCCTTTGCATTATAGGTATATCTCCAGTATGACTGATCATGGTATGTATATTTGCTGACATCTCTCATAAGATGTGCCTACCTCAATCTTCCTATAATTATTTGAAGTAAAAACACAACATATTGGTTTAAAGACAAATGTAACATACATGTACTTTCTGTATCATGTATATGCATTTAGCTACTCTTGAGCTTTCATGTGCATTGTATTAGAAAATGATTACTCACATTTTATCACATTTTATGTATGTTTCCTTAAAAATTCCATTCATGTAATATAGAGGTGTTTGGAGAAAAGGGGATAACTGTACTTATTTGTTTACTTACGGGAGCTCATTCATCACGGATGAAATTGACTGATCATAACACTCCATGCATGAATGCCTGTAATCACAACAATGCGTACTACATCTTATATTTAGCAATGTAGGTGTTTTTTAATGCTAGGAATTAATAGTCAACATGAATTTAAATTTGTGACATGTGTATGTATAAGTCACACGTGTGTGGATGTGTCCTACATGTACCAAGTGTAAAACTGTGAACAGAAAACACTATTTTGTTGCAAATGTTACTGTCATTTAGCATTTCTAATTTACCTATATGACAATGTTGGTAATATTTTTGCAATATAATTCACGTCACTTCATCATTATCATGATGATAATTATCAAGTATTCTCACAATTGTAACGTCAATCACGTGCACATTAGCATAGACACAATTTTTAAGACAACTGTTTGTGTCTGTATCAATTTGTGTAGGATCCATGTATAACACCGACAAATGATAACACCAGCTTTATTATGGTAGCTTATATCATCATATTGACTATACGATGTATTTTTAGAAAGTTTAATAAACACAGTAAACTATAGTTAGTTAGGTTAAGGAAATATACACAGAAACGTACTTCATTACATGATGTTGATGTCATATTCAGAACATCATGCATTGTAGGGGACCACAACATCTGGCCAATAACATTAATTGCTACAGTCCCAAACCATTTTATCAACATACCCATGTAACAAGAGATTTTTAACAATAAAGGGCTAGTTGGTTGTAAGTGTCCTTTACATTGGGAGAAGGAGTGGCTCAGTGAGTAAAGACACACACTGGCACTGAGAGTTTGAAGCAGGGGAGTCTGGTTCAATTCCCGGTGTCGGCTCCTTGTGATCTTGGCCAAGTCACTTTATCTCCCTGTGCCTCAGGCGGCCAAAAATAAATTGTAAGTTCCACGGGCAAGGGACCTCAGCCTGAAAAATGTGTCTGTAAAGCGCTGTGTACAACTAGCAGCGCTATACATGAACATGCTCATATAATAATTATTATTCTTATTATTATTGTTACATAGTTTCGACAGTCATACGTTCCATTACACAATAGAATACACAAATGTGTTAGCAGAGTGGGAATGGTTGTTATATATAAAACACACCATGCCATAAAATGATAGTAGTCATTAAAGAACACTCAATAAAAATTCATGAGGCACTATTTTGCAACATCATTATGTTAATTAAGTGCTTATGCAATATAGGCATAAGTGTATCACATTTTTAATTGTTTGTTAATAAGCGCTGCAAGCAATATAAAATTAGTTCCATATGTAGTATAGTAGTCGGTGGCTCCTCCTCACAATCATCTCATATAAAGGTAGACTCTTCTGAAATCATACATTGATCCGATTGTATCTTCCCCGACATCTCTGAAATACAGCAAACACATGATGGTCAAAGATGGCACCTTACTATATATGTATCCGTGACAACGCGTTACACAGCTCTATATGATTGTGTACATACACACGTCACTCACTTATATGTTAGAAGTACAAGTGTACATCAGTATGTAATGTTTCTTTAAATTTGTAGCAGGCATAACTATGTATATGATGTGAACGTTGCCTGTATACTGAAAAATGTGCGCGCACATCTTAGTGTGCGCACGCACTTCAGGCTTGGCTGCACTAACTGTTTGCGCATGCGCAAAACAAAGCGTACGTTGTGCGTTCAATACAGGTTGAAAATATGATTAAACATACAATCTTTATTTAAAATACAATGAATACGAAACTACATTCGTTCTAAACGAGTACATCTGTATTCTTTTTAAACAGACGTGTTTGGACAGAAAGGACGGCCGATAACACAATGCGCAAATGCAATACGTGTGACGTCATGTTAAACCAGCGTGAAACGCACGCTAACACTCCTCCCACTCAATTAACATTCGGCTAACGCCCAGTGTACGCCCCCACTGTATGACACACTGCAGTTACCGTTACTATAACAAAACATGACAGCCAATAGGCTTTGAGGCGCGCACGTCGCTTGGGGGCGGGACTTACATCCGTAATCCTTTTTAAGGACGCCTTGGGCCATGACAAGGGTCCCACGTCATACGTGGTGGACCCGCTTTTAAATGTTGTAGATGTAGCATGATAACAAAACAGGTATGTGTTAGAGTTATGGTAAAATGTTGCTAATATGTTTAAAGTGATAGGAAAGTACGTATATTTATTCCGTCAGCAATGTGTACTACTCTTTCAGGTTCTACTATATTGTATTCGGAAACAATTTGTTTGTGATCGCTACATGTTATGCAGTCTGCTATGTTACGCTGTATCCACGCATTGAAAGGGAAAATGGTGGTTAGAAAAAAAAAAAAATGTAAACGCAGAGTCAACGCATAACGATTGTTATATTTACCATTCTTCTAGAATTAACTCTTCGTCTGCCTGCAACTGGTCACTCCAGAAATGCAAGGCATTTTCATCCACGCTTGACCCAAACGCTGAATCCAGTATGAAACACATCTCCTCCATGAAGCGCTCATAGGAATCGCCACTGCTTTCTTCAAACAATTGGTCGGGAGGTATGTTCATTTCTTCGGGTACCCATTCCAATGCATTTTCAGCTGAAAGGCTTGGTACAGAATCATAGTAGTTATGTTCATGTACAATGTGGGTTTCAGGAATGGAGGGTGCAGATATTGCAGCAGCTATCGATTCACAAGGAACAGTAGTAGCGGATCCATTGCTATTGGCATTAGGAATAAATATGCCTTTAACCACAATATATGTGCCTTCTTTCACGGTGAAATGTTTTTCTTTGGCAATCTTCCAGAAACCATAGTTGTGTTCTAGCTTATCCTGCACACGTTCAAAAAAGTCATTTGTTGATAAAGTGAATCTTATTGATGAATTAAAATTGCGCGCATGCCGACGGTTTTGGTAATAAGGATATTTTGCTCGAATCAAATCATAGATTTGGCGTGTGCTTGCTTGATGTCCGCAAGTTGATAAAATAGCTTCTGATATCATGTATTTATAACCTAAATTCGGATTCATAATTGTCACCAATTCATCAGCCATTGCAGAGTAGCACAAAAGATGTGTGCAGGTATCTGTTCTTTGCTCATCAAAATGAAACTGCTCAGTGGCTAACAAATTGCTGTGTTTCCTTTTCAAGGTCAACAAAAGTATAAACTGTAACTCCTTATTTCAAACGCCAATTGGATTTCTAGTTATAATTGCTTGAACATTTGTGGTTAGTGATAGCCGCATGTGGGACAAACATGTATCCTTTTTTTATCTCGTTTTTGAAAACATTAGTACACTTTTCATTCAGTAACATTGAGTTTTCTTGCAAAATAACAAAGAGCACTGTGTGAAAATAGTGCTTATACAGCCATATCAGTAAATACACACACCTGCAAAATGAAATGTTTTTTTCCCACATACATTTCTGTGTGTATTTGAAAGTCTGGTTAAGTCCCTGTCTGCATGAGTTTAAATACGTGTGTATCTATATATATATAAATATATCTATCTCATAAATATATATATATATAAAGTGTATATTGTACTATATGTATATTGTGTGTATGTGTATGTGTATGTGTATATGTATATATATATATATATATATATATATTATATATAAAAAAATATTATTTTTGTTTTTTTTGTTATATATATATTATATATATATATATATATAAAAAAGTAATTTTTTTTTTTTTTTTTAATATTGCTGGAGTACACACAACATATTGATGGCAGTAAGTAGGCCTTGTATGAAACCTATTTAAATGGTGATGAACATGAGTGAATTAAGTAATAAACATTTGTTTGCGCCCAATAATGTTAGAGGCTCACACTTAGTATAGTTGTCAAACATTAGGCCTGTATTATTAAAATACTGTGTTTTCACAAGGAAGCATGAAGTGTATGTTTTTTGTAAATACATCTATAGCAGTTTAGATAGCACTATATATACACACACACACACACACACACACACACACACACACACACACACACACACACACAGTGTGTGTCTGTGTGTGTGTGTGTGCATATATCAATACATACTACATATATATTAGTATCAATTCAGAGATGTTCTTGAAACAAGAACACATAAATGATTAAAGGACAACATTACAATGGGCAGCAAAGGTAAGTAATATTTAACACAAAATCCTGCTGTACACGTACAAGAAAGATGTTTGCAGTTAAATAGGTGCTTTTATAATTGCATGAAAATAATATGCACATGCAATGATTACATCAATTAACACACCCAAATGCAATGTTTTGCTGCAAAGTCAATGGCAGCTTCTCTAAACTTAGCAACTGGCTCCTGATGGACCATTACTGAACAGACGATTAAAACATAAATATTTATAACACTATTCATTAATTAGGAGTGTTAACATTTCCAAAACTTCACGTGTACAAGAACATACTTGAAAGTTTGGAAACAACACAGTCTTCAGCATACATACAATAGTAATTAGATAATCTGAAGTCAACAAAACAAGGCCAAAGACATATTTTCTGAATTATAACATTTATTTTTTTTGTTCCTTTTGCGAGCGAGTAACAGGCCTGCTTGTTGTCTCTTGAATTTTCCTTTTTCTTTTGCCACCAACTTTAGGCACAACAGAGCCACTTTGAGTGGCCTCTGGCACTTCACGGGCAGGGCTTGTGGCCAGTGACTCACCTACAGGGCTTTTGGGCAGTGACTGTTCACCTACGGGGCTTGTGGCCAGTGACTCACCTACAGGGCTTGTGGCCAGTGACTCACCTACAGGGCTTGTGGGCAGTGATTCACCTACAGGGCTTTTGGGCAGTGATTCACCTACAGGGCTTTTGGGCAGCGATTCACCTACAGGGCTTTTGGCCAGTGACTCACCTACATGGCTTTTGGGTAGTGACTGTTCACGGACAGGGCTTGTGCCCACTGACACATGTGAGCTAGTTGGTAGACACTGCACAAGTGATGGTTGGTCTGTTTCATGTGTGTCTTTTGTTGTTTTTGACCAAAAACTGGTCAGTAGTAACTGCTTGTGTTTTGTTTTTGTGGGCTCCTTTGTAGGTGTCTGCTGCTGAATTTGTACAGATGGCAGCGGTAGGATGTCATCAGGAACCTGCACAGCAATGTCTGCTACTTGACCGGTGACATTTGGGCCTGGTGAATGAATATCAGATGAATGTGGTGAAAACTGACCTGCATGAACAGATCCTGGCTGGGAGGTGTTGAATTGTGGTACATTAGTCATTCTCCAGTAATTAGCTTGTGTTTGCTGAACAACTAATGCTTCGAATGAGGTGTTGATTTTTTGCAACTGTTTCGGCACTTCAATGAAGACTCTGTGGAGATGTGCCAATTGTGAAACTGTTTCTTCCTGCAGTGCAATCATCCTTTCCAGCACTGTCATGAAGTCAGAATGGCGACGATTTTCTGCTTCCACAATTTTTCCCTCAGAAGCTACAATTGCATCGTATGTCGTATTTGCTGGACGATTTGCCGGTAAAACAGTTTCAATTGGAACGTCTTCATGGTCACTTGCTTCTATTTGTGTGTCTATGGCGGTGGCGTCATCATCATCATCATAATCCTCTTCATCATGTTCTACAAATAAATGTACACATTATTAAATGTCATGTTAATCTCTGCTGTGTTACTATGTAATTGTACTGTGTCATAAGTAACAACTAACATGTTTCCATACGTTTTATAACCTCACATTAAAAACTACCTTGACTTAAGAATAATGTTTGGACTCAGTATGAAATATGAGTGAATGAAAACTTGCTGTAAACTCACAACTTCTACATGATAGTTAACATCACTAACACAATACAAGTTGCCTTACACTTCATTTTCACTGACACTAAGTAATCCTATTTAAAGAAGATGTGCAAAACAAATAATGAACATGACAACATAACATATAGAAGAGCACATATTATATGGCCACCAACTGATACACTCACCTTCTAGGTGTGTTGAGCTGGCTGACCCAGGTGAAGACACTTGTTCAGTCTCAGGTGACACATGTCCTTCAGGGGCAACTATATATAACAATAACATAAGTTTTACATTTACATGTGTAAATATTGAACAAACAGTTATTGTATGTTCTGTATTTATGAGTACCTAACAGCATCATTTCCTTAACCCAAAATGTGTGTGTGAAAGTGAACATAAATAGTTGTAATAACAATGTACATGCCTGTGTACTTAGAACTTTTGAGTTCCCTAACATAAAACATACTATGTTCCTGCAGTAATGCGTGAGGATAAATAGAAAAAATTTGTACATAAAAATCATATGTTGTGTAGTGATATCAGTATCATAATGTACATAACTATCATGAGATGACCATTCACAATGGTTATCATGAAGGTGGTCATATTGCAAAAAGTGTTGTTTTTGGTAGAGGATATGTGTGGTACATTAATATAAGATGTGGCACACCTGAATGTGGCTGTGACTCAACAAGACAAGACATGCAGTGTGTGATAATGTGTCGTTGATAGTAGTTCAACTATAGATATGAGTGAACTAATGTGTGACGTACGCTTTGATAAGTAATGAGTTGTTGGGGCATTTAGTAGCTAAAGTGAAGCTTTCAAATGAGTGTGATTAACTTCAGTTGTGCTAGTGAGGTTGTAAGAACGGTATTCCCTTCCCCAAAAAGCTTAATGAGCCACACCTTTCAATTACTTGAAACAGGTGAAAATGGTGTGAACTAAGTTGCCCCTAAAATGAGGCTGTAATTAGTGTGTGTGCTGAACCCCACCCCCTCTGTTGAAGTGTATGCTGTGATGAGATATTAATTGCAGCTGCTTTAACACAATGGTAGATGAGCTAAATAGTCATGTGCAGTTTTTAAGTTATGAAAACAATGACATAAAATATGATACGTGTGCCTCATTATGCTGTCTGTATATGAGTTAAAGCAAAAATGGACCTTTTCATAAACAACTATAGATGTGTTAGTGCAAGTGATGTTTGTAGGCCGTTGCATGCAATATATTTGATGCATGCTTAAAATAGGCAGTAATGTCATGTTTGTCGGAGTAAAATAAATAAAATACACAATAATATTCTACATATTTCTGTTCTGTACCTGTAGCTAGTAATAATTTCTCATTAACATGTGTTACACATGTGTACTACCCTGTTGTTCCCCATCTTCGCCCACCATCAATTGCTTCCACTGCAGCAATGCATTTTGGGAATTCACATGTAAATGAGCACGCAATGGCACGTGCTATATTAGTTACTGCTTTTAGTAGGACTACAACATATATGTCTATTTTGAGATATATATATATATATACAGAATCAGACATATACATATATAGATGCAGGTATGCTTATATTGTGAAGACAGTATAAAAAGCAGTGTAACTATGCAAAATAACTGTAAGCAACGACACGCCTAGTACAGTAATATTTCTCACCTGGTGGAAATTGTGAGGGGTAAATTCCTATATCACGGTCACCAGGTAAGCCTTCCACGACGACGGGAAGTAATTTTGCCCGAAGCAGCTCCTCCAATGGACTTAATATGAGACGTTGTGGTGTGGGCCCACCTCCAGTGCCAGTAGCATGCACGCGTTGGTGTTGTATTTTCTTTTTCAATTTGGACCTAATATCATCAAATCTCTTGTGACAATTCCGCTTGTCCCTCACATGATTCCCACACGCATTGACACCAATGACTATTGTGTCCCACATTTCTTTTCTGCTTGCTGAACTTGTCCGCCCTTGAAAAACATATAAAATATATAAGGTAAATTAATAATAATATAAGCACCAGTTTCCTACACTGCTAGCTGTTCCAAGAGATAGCAAACATGCTGTTTTAGGTGTAATATGTGAAGCACATGAGCATTCACTACTAAAACTATACATGTAAGCAAGGTTGCATTAATATTGTATGCAGTTAACGCAAATTGTACGTCCTTGTAACGCATGATAAAAAGCTGTTTTTCCACACTAATTAACATAGAAAGATCTTCTGTACCCATATTTGCATATGAACAAAACTCAGATGACCTAGGATCACATGTATTTGAATAATAAATGTAAATGTACACTTACCTAGTAAATGTCCATAGATACTGTCATAGTGCTCCAGAATGCCAGTGACAAGAGCTGTATTTTCCTGGTCATTGAAGCGAGGATTACGTGGCTTCTCCACACGTTTCTTCCGAGCAGGTTTAGGGTCAGAGCTTGGCTGGTGCTGACTGGACTCTCCTTCTTCCAATGGAAGAGCCTCCAAAAGCTGCCCACCAGCAAGCACGCCACCACCATCCACCCCATCAGCAACTGCGCCACCAGCAGCACTCCCAGCACCAGCACTCCCACTCCTAGCACCAGCACTCACACTCCTAGCACCAGCACTCACACTCCTAGCAACAGCACTCACACTCCTAGCACCAGCACTCCCAGCACCAGCACTCCCACTCCCAGCACCAGCACTCCCACTCCCAGCAACAGCACTCCCACTCCCAGCAACAGCACTCCCACTCCCAGCAACAGCACTCCCACTCCCAGCAACAGCACTCCCACTCCCAGCAACACCACTCGCAGCACCAGCACTCCCACTCCCTGCAACACCACTCTCACTCTCAGCAACATCACTCCCCTGAACAGTACGTTCACTCCGACGCGTACTCGCACGAGTAGCACTCCCACTCCCACCAGCATCACTCTTCCCACGCTTTGCGGGCATACTTCCAGCACTCACAAAAAACAGACAAGAAATGTACAGGCAATCACACGAAACACTTCCACATATAAAACAAGACAAAGATGTAAACAAAACAACAATGGACAAAGCTCACCCAATACACAACAAGTCTCTCAGTCAATATGCAAATGTTCAAACAGCCAGCTCTGTGCGTCTCTCTCTCTCTCACTCCCAACAACACAGAGAATGAATAGCAGTACACGTTGCCTTTAAATATGGCGCGCAATCCAAAACATGCTTGTTTCGCCTGATTCAGCAAGATTTGTGATTGGGCAACCTATCAGCACCCCGCCACGCACGCCGATACACCTGTGTGTGATCGGCTAATCATCGTGAGAGTGGGCGGATTTGTTTTCGGGTTGATTTTGAATGTATTCGGCACTTACTGCATACGGAGAGGAAAAAACGCCAATAACATGACTAATCGGTAAGATTGCCAATTTCACATAATCGACGCTTACTGCATGAGGCCCTTACTGTTCAAACCGGAAGTGCTTCCGATTCAGTCACTGGCTGTGACGCCGGATCTCTTCTCCTGCCTGTTACATTAACTGAAGGCTGTACGCCCAGATCAGAGCACAGAGGAAACTAGGACCGAGGTCTGAAGTGAGCTTTTCATGGGTAAGTACACTCTTATCAAGCTCTGACCTCCATTCTGGTCCATTAGAATTCCCTGTATCTTTTCATGTGACTCACACAGTGTTGGATGACGGCTTGAGCGCAGGACAGTTTTCTTCTTTTTAGGAGAAAAATAAACCCTTTCATATTTTTGTCTAAAAGTAGTACAGTAATTTTTAGGCTTGAATCTAATTGCAAAGATAACAAGTAAAGAAAAAATGCATTTGGAAATGCAACAAGCATATGCAAGTACTGTAATATAGTAATTACAGAATGAAAACAAAAATACTTACTGTGTTGTGACTGGGGGACTCCGCTTTACACTTTTTGACTTACCATGGGCATGATAGCTGACAGTGCTTTTTGCAAAACCGAGGCCCGCGTAACTAGCCAGCGTTGGATCTGTAAAATTCTGTGTCCTTTGTTGTACATATCATGTATTCTCATGCTGAGATCATTTAAAATCCTTTTCCTTGGCATTGCTGCTTTAGAAAATAAATCAAGCATAGAGGAATGTATTTTCGATATGTATTCGATGTATATTCAATATGCATTGAATCAACAGAAGTGATGGTGTATTTATAATGTAATGGACCTCTCTCGACAGGTTTAGTATATAGTACGCACAGGTTTAACACCTGCAGCTCATGGCCATGCCCGCCAAACAATTCAAATAGGGACACAGTGCATAAAAGGTGACAAAAATTGCATAGCCTCCTACACGCTGATCTCTATCTAAACGAGCTCTCGCACAGATACTGTATTGTGCATTTTTCCATCTGCATCCATGGATCAACCCCGATTCTATGGACACAGGAACCTGCTTTTTTCTGCTGTGCCGATCACGAGAAAGCGAAAGTCGGAAGCTGTCTACAAGCCATATGTAAAGCAGTTACAGACCAGATTAAAATGTGAGACAGCTTTAGTTATGTAATAACTTAAACTGGTGGTGGCTGTGAGAGTCTCCAGTAGGTTGTTCCAGTTTTGGGGTGCATGGTAACAGAAGGAGGAGTAGCCAGCTTCTTTGTTGAGCCTTAGGAACATGAACAGTCTTTTGGAGTCAGATCTCTGCATGTGGTAGGGGTGAGGAGCTTGTTCAGATAGATGGGTACAGTGGCGGCCGCACCTAGTCTAAAGCGGCCGCCACCGCAGCTATTTTTAAACCGCGTGCAGACGCGGGCTTTTTTTTTTCCAGCGCAAAATGCGGCTGGCGCGCGGCCAATTTCGGCGCCAAAAAAAAAAAGGCTAAGAAAATTGCGGTTAAGCTTTAGATTAAGCTTGGCCGCAACAGTAGTTTGCCCAGAAGGTATTTGAAGGCAAGACACGAAAGATGAACTTTGCGCCTAGACTCAAGTGATGACCAATCTAGTTCTTTGAGCATTCGCAGTGATGTGTGTTGTCATTGCATTGGAGAACAAACGGCATATAGAAATGTAGAGGGTGTCAAGTTTGCTAAGGTGGGTTTGGGGTGACGAGCCATATACTATGTCCCCATAGTCGATAATTGGCATTAGCATCTGCTGTGCAATACGTTTTCTGACCAGCAGACTTAGGGAGTATTTGTTCCTGTAAGGTAAACCTAGTTTGGCATAGTTTTTGGATGTCAGGGTATCAAAGTGCATCCCAAATATTAAGTGGGCATCAAACCATATGCCTAAGTATTTAAAACTAGTAACAGGAGTTAGGGTGCTGTTAGAGTGGGTTCTGACCTGGAGCTCAGTCACTGGAAGCTTACATTTTTTTAGCCTTTGTCCCAAATACCATTCTTACAGTCTTGTCAGTGTTTGTTTTGGGAAATCCAATTTTCGAGTCTCAAAAAGTCAGATTGAAGTATGTGTTCAAGGTATGGGTGTGTGCATATAAGATTGTGTCATCTGCATACTGTACATGTGTATTGAGGCTCCATTACAAGCTGTAGGGGCCCCAGAACAGAGCCTTGCGGGACACCAAGGTGATATCCAAGGGGTTTGGAGTTAGAGCCTGAGATGGACACATGTTGGGATCTGCCTGATATGTAGGAATGAAACCAGTTTGAAGCATGTTTCCCTATTCCAGAGCTCTGGAGTTTGTTAAGCAGGATAGCATGATCAACAGTATCAAAAGCCTTTGCAAAATCTAGTAATATTGCACCAGTGAGTTGTCTCTGTTCCATTCCATACAGGATTTCATTGCAATCTTTTAGCAGGGTAGTTACGGTGGAGTATTTGGGGCGAAAGCCAGATTGGAATTGGCTAGGGAAATTTGACTTGGTATAGTAATCGCTTAATTGGAAGTGAACTTATTTTTGTAACGGATCAGGGGACTCACGCTCCCCAGCGTGTCCCCGTCACCTCTGTTCCCACAACTTCTAGCTCTCCCTCTTCCCTGCGTCCTCGCTCTCTCCCTTCCTTTCCTCAATGCCGTTCCTCTGCGGCGCGGTTGACATACACTGAAGCGCGTTCAGGTCACGTGCGCGGCCCCCGCAAGTCACTCGCTCCCCTCCGTGGCACCCCGCATCCCTCGGCGTGCCTCTATTTCCCCAGCCTCTACATTACCTTGCTCCTCTGCCTCTCCTTCCCTCTCACCTTCGGTGCCGAGCATTCCCGCAGTGGTGCGTTCCTCGCGCTCTGTGACATGTGCGGTGCACGCGCATAGTACTCTTACAGAGGGCACGCGCACCAACTCCAGTTATCTGCCGCCCCTAAACTCTACCTCCGCCCCCCGTGGCTTACAAGCCACCTCTCTTGATTATTTTCCTGTCTCCTCCCCTGCTCTCTCAGACCTATCCCTGCAAACTCTCACTCAAGCCTCTGCTCCTCCTCTCTTCCCTATTGGTTCTCCTTCCTTTATAACCCCACTCTGTCCTCTTACTCATTGCTCTGAATAGCTTTCCTGTAGCTCCAGTTTGTGCAGTGTCTATGCCTAGCTCCCTTGTTTGTTTCAGCGCTGGTTCCTGTCCCTGCCCGTTTGGATTCCCCTGGCTTGAACTTGTGTACTGCTTTGGATTTTACTACTCTGCTTTCTCCTGCCCTTGAACCTTGGCTTACGGACTTCACTACGCTGCTTTCTCCAACCCTTGAACACTGGCTTACGGACATCACTACGCTGCTCTCTCCAATCCTTGAACTCTGGCACACGGACATTACTATCCGATCTCTGGCACCCTGGACTCTGCAAGTATACTTTAACCCTATCTTACCAGGCCCAGCAATGCATTACCACACTCCGGGCATGCCCTCACTACTGTGGGTGCATGTTATACCCAAACCCACCTCAGTACTGGGGACTGTCCAGGTCTGCGGGCATACAGGCGTTACAATTTTTCCATGACTTTGGATAGTATTGGGAGACAACAGATTGTCCTGCAGTTTGAGACAGTATTTTTGTCCACACTTTTGAAGATTGGGACAAGTCTGGCAGTTTTCCAGTTCTTAGGGATATGGCCTGCAGACAGAATAGAGTTGACTATGGAAGCAATTGGTTTAGCAATGGCTGGGGCACCAAGTCTTAGGAACTTAGATTGTAGTAAGTCAGGTCCACATTGGCTGCTTAGTTTTAATTTGAGGAGCGCTTGTGTAATCTCCTCTTCGTTTACTGGGACAAATTGAAAATTGTGGGCAGTGTTGGGAGGGGGTGGGGCTACGGTGTTACTCCCAGGATGAGATTCATGTTTGTGGTTTGTTTTTCGCTAATAAGTTAGTAGCACACCCCACAAAGTAGTCATTGAATGTACAGCTTAACTCCGTTATAGCGCTATCCTCGTTTTTTTTTTTTTTGTGGTGGTACCGTGTTTGCCGGAGGGGGAAAGCTGAGAACTCTCCCAGCATTCCCAGACCCGGTGGGGCAGCGGCAACAGCACACAGCACTTACCCAGCATCTGGCAGCTCTTCTCCCTGTCTCTGCTTCCTGCTTCTGCTTCCGTCTTGCGAGAGCAAGCTCCCTTAAAGAGACAGTGTGTCTCTGTGTATGTGTGTGTGTGTATTTGACTGTGTGAGACTCTGTGTGTCTGTGTGTGTGTGTGTGTGTGTGTGTGTTTCAGTGTGTGTTTGCAGTGTGCTGTGAGTGTGTGCCATGTGTGTGCAGTGTGCTGTGAGTGTGTGCAATGTGCTGTGAATGTATGCAGTGTGCTGTGAGTGTGTGCTATGAGTGTATGCAGTGTGGTGTGCAGTGTGCTGTGTGTGTGTCAGTGTGTGTTTGTGCAGTGTGCTGTGAGTGTGTGTGTATGCAGTGTGCTGTGAGTGTATGCAGTGTGCTGTGAGTGTATGCAGTGTGCTGTGAGTGTATGCAGTGTGCAGTGTACTGTGAGATTTTGCCAACTAGGATTTCAAAAGAGGGTGGGCTTGGGGGGCAATTTAGCAGTGCAAATTGTAAGGTGTCTACAATATAAAATAACACCCATCCTCCTCTCTTTGACCTATCTCTCCTAGAAATGGAGTATCCCTAAATGGCAATATTTGTATCAGGAATTTTAAGGGTTAGCCATGTTTCTGTAAGAATGATGGCTTTGGGTTTATAAATAAGGCACCATGCTCTTAGTTCATCCAGTTTGGGCAGCAGGCTCCGGATATTTATATGGGCGACACATAGACCTATTTGGAATTTAAAGGGGGAATTCACAGGGGTATGGGACAGAGTTGAAAAGGGAGGGTCTGGGTTAGGTTCAATATCACCTGCAAAATAGAGTAATAGTAAGACTAGAAATTTGAGTAGTTGTTTGCAAGTTGTTAATTTGTGATGTTTGCCATTAGAGTGAGTGGTGGTTGGTGTGTTTGTTTTTAGAGTTCTCCACCAACATTCAGTAGACAGTGCAAAGCTTTTGAGAAATCCAGGGTGTATGGTGATGTTGGATATGGCCATGAGGGAGGAGTTTGTAGTGGATAGAGAGAGTAATATTTCCGTGAGGTCACGAGAAAGAACAAAGAGGAGGTACATAGCAGTTCATTATCACATAGGTAGGTAATGCTGCATGGACCTGTTGTAAGCCAAGTGAGTGTGTGCAGACTAAACAGAAGGTGTGTGCCTTTTCTTTGTCAAAATGTTTTTCAGCATTGCAATGCTAGGTTTTTTTAGCACTGAAATTGCCGAATTCAAAAAGGTGTAATAAAATCTTAGTACATACTGTAGACCCCGTTATCTTTTTAATTTTAATGTCATCGACACTTCATTTGGAAGAGGAAAAAGACACTGTCATTTTTTTTTTACTGACCACAATCTCGTGCCCAGAACTAATACAACCAAAGAGTGTAAAACCTGGCCTTGGATGCTGCCTGAAAAAAAAATGCATTCAAAAATATCTTGAGACTCCATGCTATTAGAACATAATAAACACCTTCAGGGAGTTCCATAATAATTACGGCAAGAAAAATAATTTCAATTTTGTTGCTTACTATTTTGAATTTGAAGCCAGAGCTTTGATTATTCTTGAATACCTTTTACTTCTGGGTATTCTAAGTCTATCCTTTTGTGACATCATATTTGGCAATTGCCAGTTGAAAATTCTTAATATTGTTATTTAAGCATCCACACATTTGAGCACTAATAACACAGGACTACTAATGCAAGACTGCAGAGTGCAGACGTACCAGCATGGCTTCTGTTTCAAGAAAATATAGTAAATTAAATATTATCAGATGAGAATATAATACTGTACTGTAACACACACACACACACACACACACACACACACACACACACACACACACACACACACACACACACACACACACACACATATATATATATTATTTTTTTTATTTATTTGTATACGCCATGGGGAAACTAAGACATAACCTGCTCTGCCAATCACAGTGTCAAGTGTATTAATGGACATTCCCACTGGCCAATGGCTGGGAGCAGAAGAAAGGACTAAGACTATAGGACACTGAGAGGTAATGACATCACATAAAGAATAGTGAGGATACACATACTGTAGGCTGGGAGGAGCAAGAGATAGATAGAGAGAGAGAGAGAGAGAGAGAGAGGCCAATGATGAGAGAGAGAGAGAATACCTGTCCAGAGGAGCACAGATGCAGAGCAGAACAATTTAAAAAACATGACTCTACATGAGCTCCAATATTGTTCCGGCACCATCAGTGGCCCCTTTTGTTAGCACATGGGCACTGGCACTAATTAAGTGACTCTTTGGAACATTGGTGCTGCGAGGTATGTCATTGTACTAAACAGAGAAAATACTGTGCGCTACTATCTAACCCAGAATTTAGAATATAAATATAGTGCAGTGACTAAACCACATAAATAAGTGACCAAGAAATAAATCACAATAACCACAGTGAGGGTGTATATATGAAGAAATATCATATAACCGTGTATTTGTAGAGGCGTCTGCTGCTATAAACACAGGGGGTGGCTCAGCACCCCCCACACTGTAAGAAATGGAAACAAAAGAGGCAGCGCACAACGCCAAATAGGAAGCAAGTAATGCTATATATTAGTAATTACAGGGTAATAAATCTGCGTACATCAAAACAGTGGAATAGGTGCATTTAGTGTGTTTCACACAAGTTACCACTCAGCAACTGTTGTCAGAAGAGTCTGCAGCTTGCTTCTCTCAGCGGGGGCGCTACGTTGGTTCAGGAGCAGGATTAATGTCCAAAACCCCTCATCCAGCAGTACATCGCTCCCAAGGGGATTTCCCTTTACAGCAACCACGCTCCGTTGCAGGTATTGGTGCTTGGTGGGACCGCTCGCGCTTCCAAGCCGTCTGGTGCAGCTCGTGTGGCTCAGCGAGCAGATCCACTGTACGGGGGTAAGACCTCAGCTCTGCAAGGGTACACTCGGCGTGCCACGTTGTCGCTCCGTCACGGGATACTGCGTGATGACGTCACAGTCTCCGCAGCAGCGAGGGAACCGGCAGGGAGGCAGTAAAAAGTCTCTCAAAGTCTCTCAAAGTCTCTCATATGCCCAAAATTACCACCGGGAGTAATACTAGCAGGGTGAAGCCAAAGGAGGCAATGGCAATATTAAGGCACTAGATAAAAATCAACCAACATGTTTCGTAGAATAAACTACTTCTTCAGGGAATAATTTAGCCATTACCCAGAGGTCTTAAGTACCTAACAAAGATGTCTCATTGGTCAAACAATTAAAAATGGACCAATCATCTAGACTAGGTAATGGTTAAAGTGATAGGGAAGATGAAATCATTACTTTTAAAACACCAACTTTATTAACTACATACATAATAAAAAGATTTTATAAACATAAACTAAACCTAGCATAAATAATTAAAAGCATGCTGGAATAAAAGAAACACAATATTAGTACTAAAATAGATAATATCATATAAAAGATGCAACTAAAAGTAACAATATAAATACGTATAGACAATAGAACAGAGCAGGGAAAACAGAGATACATAGATCAGTGATATCCCTTTGGTTTAAGTGTAGAAGGGGGCTAGAATTTTTATTTTATTTTTTATTTATTTTTTAATAAAAATTCCTCTTAATAAAGTGCCCAGATGTCAACATCCTCATTTAACCCCTTAGGGGACATAGTATCTAACATGTGTATCCAATATGTCTCCTTAGATGATAGTGTTTTAACTCTGTCCCCACCTCTTCTATTTACAGGAATAAACGGAATCCCCTTAAAAGTGAGACTGGACGGATCTTTGTTGTGGTGTAATAAAAAGTGTCTGGAAACACTGTTTTTCAAAACCGTTTTTTATATTTCTGACGTGTTCCTGGATACGAACTTTAAGGCTGCGTTTGGTTCTGCCTACATACTGATATCCACACGCACATTCCAATAAGTAAACAATGTGTGTAGATGTACATAAAATAAAGTCATCAATATTAAAAACTTCTTGTGTGTTTTTAGAATTAAATGTATTTTTGTCAGGATGTTGGTACTTACAAATACTACACTTACCACAAATATAATTGCCTTTTGGTTTAGGCCCTAACCAGTTCTTTTGTACTGTAGTGTTATTACTTAAAAAAAACATCACTAGGTGCTAGCAAATTTTTAATGTTTTTGGCTCTCCTATTATCTAACCGTGGTTTAGTGTCTAGATGTGATCCCATTATGGGATCATTGCACAAAATACCCCAGTGTTTATAAAAAACCTTTTCGATGTCCCTATGTACAGAATTATAATCCGTAATGAAGGCCACATTTAAAATTTCATTTTTCATTATTGGGCCTATTTTATTTCTTGTCTGGTTCTATTTTGAATTAACATATCTTTACGATCCATGTTACGTACCCTTATAATCTCTCTTTCGAGAAGTTCCTTAGGGTATCCCCTCTCTCTGAATCTCAAAAATAGTTTATTAGCCTGCTTGTCAAAAACCTCTAAACTACTGCAGTTACGTCTGAGTCTGACAAATTGCCCTCCTGGTATATTTTTTATCCATGTACTTTTGTGATTACTATTCGCCATCAGCAAATTGTTAGTATCCACCTCCTTAAAGAAGGTTTCAGTCTCCACAGTGCCATCCGCTCTGGAAGTAAGTCTTAAATCCAGAAAATCTATCTGGGTGGCATCCACCTTATGTGTAAACTCAAGGTTGAAATCATTCCTATTCAGGTTATCTACAAATGCACTGTCCGATGCATAATCACCGTCCCACACGCACAGGATGTCGTCTATGTAGCGTTTCCACACAACGACATTCCTGTGGTAGGGTTCCTCGGGCACAATGAACTGAGACTCCCACTTACCCACATACAGGTTTGCGAAACTGGGGGCAAACCTAGTACCCATTGCAGTTCTGCAAACCTTCAGGTAGAAAGTGGAAAGAAATAGAAAATAATTATGTTTCAATATGAAACTAATAGACTCGAGAATAAATTTCCTATTTAATGGGTGCATTGTGGGGTCTACTTCCAAAAAGGAGTTGACTGCATCCAACCCTTTCTGATGGGGTATATTTGTATAGAGGGATTTTATGTCACATGTAATCCATACATATGAACTCTTCCTTTTGAAATCTTTAAATAATTTTTTTTAAATTTATTTGTATACGCCATGGGGAAACTAAGACATAACCTGCTCTGCCAATCACAGTGTCAAGTGTATTAATGGACATTCCCACTGGCCAATGGCTGGGAGCAGAAGAAAGGACTAAGACTATAGGACACTGAGAGGTAATGACATCACATAAAGAATAGTGAGGATACACATACTGTAGGCTGGGAGGAGCAAGAGATAGATAGATAGAGAGAGAGAGAGAGAGAGAGGCCAATGATGAGAGAGAGAGAGAGAGAATACCTGTCCAGAGGAGCACAGATGCAGAGCAGAACAATTTAAAAAACATGACTCTACATGAGCTCCAATATTGTTCCGGCACCATCAGTGGCCCCTTTTGTTAGCACATGGGCCACTGGCACTAATTAAGTGACTCTTTGGAACATTGGTGCTGCGAGGTATGTTATTGTACTATATGGGTGGTTGCATAATTATTATCTATGGTCTCCTGCTTTGAGGGCCACTGCTTGTGATTCCCTTCCCCACTTATAAGGTATTGTTATTCATAAGATACGTGTCCCGCTATGTTGTCCGACTCAAGCCTAGTTCATTTGCAGACTGAATAGTCTCTCAGAATTGCAAGGGAGGTGGACTCAGGCCCCTGTTCTAGTCTACATACTATAACATGTAGGGATTTAAAGATGGGTTACACTAGTATACAAGGTGTTTAATATTAAACATTGGTTCAGTTTTGTATTTTACAGATCATTGGGAGCAATACAAGTTTGAGTATTATAGTGCGACATGTAAAATGATGTTTATCATGAAAGTCACAGTTATGAGTTACCAGTATTTTGTGGTTAAGTAGATTTATTTATTTGAGACTCTGGCTGCTCAAATTTCTTCTCATGCATTAGGGTAATACAACTAATTTAGTGCGCTTGCATTGGACAATTTGTTTTATCCATACTGTTTATGTGTATATCACTATACAGTTCCACTTACCAAGTTGGTTGTTTGATTATCTATCTATCCATGCACTACCTTTCTCCAAAGGACCTTTAAAAAATTACAGATCACAAAATGGAATACAAAGAAACAAGTTATAATGAAGTATCCAATATATACAGGCATGTAATAAAAAGATAACCAGTTACTTGGTACTGGAGAAAACAAATGTACACAGATGTAGCAAAACCTACTGTGCCCAGCGCTGCGGGCGAAAAAGCAAACGGCCGCAGAATTGGCGACAGTGTCTGCCATGATCACGCTGCGGCGGGTCCATGGTTTCAGATCGGATCCGCCATAGCGTTAATCCGTCACGTAATTGCAAGTGGTCATGGCAACACAAATAGTAAGTCGTGCTACATCTGTAATAACCGAGTGCTGAGAGAGAGAGAGAGAGAGAGAGAGAGAGAGAGAGAGAGAGAGAGAGAGAGAGGGACCCTATTTGTATGCACTCAATATTATAGGCAGTGTTGAGAAGTGACAAATATTAAAATATAACTTTTATTATAAAGTTATAATGTGCGAATAATAAAACAAACAAACAAAGGCGCATGAATAAAAACAGTAACGAGGGCCGCTACAGAAGGGACTTATGCTAAGTAGCTATGCAAATCCTATACTATTATTGGATCAAATAAACCTGTGAACAGCTCTGATTTTAACTCACATTGTAATGGATACTGATAGGGAGGAGGGCAGTACCTGTAATGATCCTATGACAAATCAATGACCACCAATAACCCTAGTTTAGCACCACAGTGGATGTTACTTTGAAAGGACAGTAACTAGCAATATGGAGGTGCTCGTAGTATAATTGATAACAACCATGTGGGCGACAGAGTCAAAGCGCCAGACTAAAGGACCAGTGGGGGATCCCCACCCTGCAATAGGATTCGTGTGGGCACTGCAAGTTGGTAAACCAGAGCTTTGGTTTCTAATCCAGGGCAAAACAGTTTAGTTTCAAGATAGCCCGACATCCCCAAGAGCCGTCTCAACTGAGCAGCCGTGTGATCTGCTGCGCAGATCGTGCCAAACTATACTGGGTCAGAAAGACAGCTGATATGTCAGTAGGTAGGTGGAGTTGAAATTAGTGCCGGATCGGTTCATCTAGAGACTCGAAGTGACCGACACACCCACCTCCTCCAGAGAAATCTCGGCTGAAGATTAGTATGTCTAAATCCTTAGTGCACAGATAGCGCCCTAATGTATAGATAGCGGACCTGCTATCAAGGACATGCTAAAATTAAACATAGTTAAAATAAATGGCTTAGAATGATGATCAGAAGATCTATATAGTTAGCGATGGTAATTTAGGTGCAGAATGGGGTGCAGCATCACTGGGAAGCCATTCTGGTTGCTAACCAACGATCACTGATGTCATAACTGGTCGACCCGATGTACGTTTCGCAATGTTAGCTTTATCAAGGGGCCCTTGAGTGCATATAAATAGGGTCTCTCTCATCTCTTGGTTTCCACACATTTCCCTTAGTGAACGTTTTTATTAATCTTATTACTCCTATAGGTTGAGCGAGTACATGTTTTTTGTTACATATTTAATAAACATTAATGTTTACAGATAGTTAAGGCATCAGTAAAACTCTATAATTAAAAGTTATGTTTTAAAGCAGCAGTCCAAGCAGCCTTTTTTTAAATTTTATTTTATTTATTTTTCCAGTTAATATGTGCATCAATACAATCCACACAATGATAAGTAATTAGTTAAGTTGCTGATCGATCCATTCTCCTGTGATCGATGGGCAAAGATTTGACTCAAGGGTTCACTAAATGGCTATCAGTGTAGCAGAAGAGGACCAAAGATGCAAAGTTCTGTGGGGAAGATCATGTGACCAAGCAGTGACTAGATATAATTAGTGCACTGCTAGAGAGAGGTCAGGGCTCAAAAAAGGGTGCACCAGAGCCTGTTTCAGAAGAGGATGTGACTTTGTAAATGGTTGCTATAGAAACAAAAAAATGTTTGTTCCATTATAATGCATTAAAAATTTAATTTAGAGTTGATTTAAAAAATGCTACAAGTATGGTCTGATAGTACAGAACTGATTTATTTAAAAAAAAAACACACATGTAGGATATTACTTGGTCTGCAGTTTTATTATCTGTCAGTTGTCAACAATACCTATAATATTGCTTGCATACAAATAAGGTCTCACTCTCAGCTCATGGGTTTCCACACAAATTCCTTAGTGCAACTTATTATTAATCCTATTACTCGAATAGGTTGAGCGAATACATATCTTTTGTTACATCTGTAATAAACATTAACATTTAAAGATAGTTAAGGTATCAGCCAAAATCAATCCCAATGGCATGTCATTCCATAATTTGAGACCTAGCAAGGAATTACATACAATCTTAATAGGTGAACAGATGCATAAGGAAAAACTAAGTACTTATTGCTTCTAAGTGGATGAGATGGTACATGTTTATGACTAACTGACTACAAATAAAGTGGTCTTACTTGATTAACGACAAAAAATACTATAGTTAACAACTTAAATTGAATCTGAGCTGCTGCTGATAACTAATAAAGTTGTTGTTATAACACAGTAGTTGATGAACATGTAGACCGATCGGACAAATAAAGCATGTTGGAGAATATTAAGTACATATAATTATTTTTACATTTTAAACAAGTGTCTAATATTTGTTTTAGAAGTGATGACAATTCAGACGAATCATTTATCTTTGAGGCACACAATAAGGAAACAATTATGAGTCCAGATGCAGACTTTAATACAAATGATAATAAGTACTTGACAACGATGGTTCTCTCAACACAGTAGGACAAATGGAGATGAGATTATTAAAAAAAAAATGGAAAGAAAAAAAATGATAATGTGATATGTTTAAAAATACAGTATAGAAGAGAATCTTGACATATCTATGAATCGTGTACTCATAATATATGTATCTTGATACTTGTGCGAGATGCCTGCAGAGGTTTAGAATAGGAGACGATTTAGGGGGTAAATAATATATAAGCTTTTTATTAGGTGAGGTTTTTAACAACAAAAATAAAGCTGGTATGTCAGCAAACAAAAAGAAGCAGCCAAAAGAAACATACTTGCTCCATGTGAAGCTCTGAATAACACAAGACCTAAGTCCCTATCTGTAGGTTGGAGAGCTAAGCCCCTTTCCAACAACAAAGCAAAGTTCGGTGCGGGTCAAGGTTTACCTTCAGGTCTCCTGTTTACTCCTGCTGGTATAGGGATTGGAAAATCCAAGAGCAGGGTATCATCCACAGCGGCCCAGGGATTCTGATTGTCTTGTGCAGTGTGGTCCCTCTGGTGCAGTCTAGGTGAAGAAAACAAGAAAAGAATGGGGGAGCACGTCAACTCAAGGGTTTCAATTACCCCTTGAGAAGGTAGTATCTATCCTTTTATACATCCTTAGGATATAGTGAGAGAGTGACCAGATACTCTTTTTTGTATCGCGGTCTAGGTGAAGTAAGCTTCTTGGATCAGATAGATCCCTTCAGTCCCTACTGCAGGGTTTGTAAAGGCCTTTAATGAGTCAGCTGAGTAGCCAATTAAGACAGGTCTCTGGCTTTAACCTGCTCAGTGCTTCATACAGACTGAAAGTTTGTGTCCTGTGTATGAGTACTTGACAGGGAATCCGCCCTGTTACAATACTGTATCAAGCTTCTGTCAGTAAATACTGCTTACAGGAATTGGCTGACAAGTGCTGTATATGATTCTCTCTCTGGATTGCCATAGAAGACAAGAACAGAAAAAGGACAAACATAGCGTAAAATATGTCTATTCAAGGATTGGAAACCTGTGGCTCTTTCAGCCACTACTGGTGGCTCAGTTCGACCAGCTTGCACTTCTACCCTCTGCTATGCCTCTCTGTATAAAAACAGCTTCCGAGTGTCTCCTTTAATGGCTATGGACCTACTGCCCCATCACAGGCCGAGTGAAGATGAAGGGATGAGAGATGGGTGGAAGTCACGCACTGAAGCAGTCACCGGCTGTTTTTTCTGCCCTTCCCTAGGTTGTTTCAGCATCGGTAGACTGAGTGAAAGTTGGGAGAGGAGTCCGAGGCCAGTGCAGTGACACAGAGAAAGTACACAGGACACATCAGACATGCACAGTGAAGCCGAGCGGCTCACAAGATGGGTGCTGAGGGGAGGGCTGAGTGACCGGGCTCCAGCTCTCAAAAAGAGATTGTGTATAATCAGCTTCTGCCCTTTGTGGAGCAGCTTGACTGGGAGTCCACAAGCTCCTGGCACAGGTCAAAGGCAACCTGGGCCAGGCTGTGCAGCTGCTGGAGCTGTGGTCCGGGGTGCTCTTCTGGAGCAGGAAACTCTCCATGTAAGTGAGGCCGGGCCCAGCACCGGTCACTATATTGTGTGTGTGTATGTGTGTCACTTTATTGGGGGGCAACATCTAACAGTGTGACAAACACTTTTTCTGTGTGTGTATATTACAATGCATGCATCTGCATCCTGCTCAATGTGAATGGAGGTGTGTGTCATGCTTTGTGTGTGTTACTTGCATGAATGGGTGTACAGATGCAACTGTCGGTTGTAGACTGCTTGCCCAGGAAAATCTGTGACCATCTCGCAGTAACTTGTGAGATGGTCCAAGCAGGCTGTAATGGCCCATAAGATTAACACAGCAGGGGTCCCTGCTGTGTGAGTTCTACCAGGGTCTGCCTGTCCGTAAGAGACACGCAGTAAGATGGCTGAATCAGTCACTCTAACTGCGCGCCTCTCACAGGCAATCGCAGGGTTTTATTTAATTTTAAACATTACAGTAATGTAGCAGGGTGTCTCCGGAGCTGAACCGCATTGATTTCAGGTCTGGGAACCCCCTACTTCCCGATATGCAGGACCCGTTATGGGGTGCCGGTATCTCTTATGCATGTCACGTGACACGGGACATTTACATTCATAGGAGATACCGGCACCCCATAATGGGGCTGGTATCTCGAGGAGAAGGGGGTCCCCGGACCTGAAACCAATGCGGTTCTGCTCCAGAGACCCCTAGATCATCTACAATAGTCATACATTTAAATTTAAATATGTAAATATAAACCAATATTTATTTTTATAGACACAAGATTAATACCACAGGCAGTCAGGGGTCCCGGGTGGTCCCCATGGGTGACCAGAGGCCCCACAGTGCACCCCGGGGGGTTCCCATGGGTGTCTGTGGGCCCTCGGGTGGTACCCTCTAGGCTCTGTGGGCCTCCAGGTGGTCCCTGCGGGTGCCTGTGGGCCCCAATGGGGTCCATGGGTAGTCCCCACGGGTGTCTGGGGGTCCCCAGGTCATCCCCACCGTGGTTCCCACGGGTGTATGGGGGCCCTCGGGTGGTCTCCGTGGGTCCCCTGGGCCCCCACAGCTGTAGGGCCCCTGGTTCCTCCCTGCAGGTGTCTGTGAGTCCTCAGGTGGACCCCGTGGTTGTCCGTGGGTCCTCAGGTGGTCCCCATGCTTGTCTAGGGGTGCTCAGGTGGTACCCACGGGTCTCCATGGCCCCCACAGTTGTGGGGCCCCGGTTCCTCCTCACAGGTGTCCATGTGTCCTCAGGTGGTCCCCTTGGGCGTCCGTGGATCCTCAGGTTTTCCCGTGGGTCCCCGCTGGCCTTCAGTACCATTCCTGTATTTAAAAAAAATAAACATGGCCTACATTTCAATAAATACACCCCCCACCACCAAACACATACAGTAGAGTAACAGGCAAAATAACTATTATTCAGATATGATAATAGATCATTTACCCATTATTTAACACAACATAATCCAGGCAGCATTAATAAAGTAAATAAAAAACGTTCTACTTACCCCTGCCAATGTGAAGGGTGTCCCCTTCAGCATACTGCAGGGCCATGTCTTCCATTGCCAGAAAGTTTAGTTGCCATAAAGCATACATAATAAATACAATCTAATATCCCCTAACCCCTTAATCACCATAGCGGTTAATAACCGCTATAGTAATTAAAGGGTTAACCCACCCTGCCCCACTACTCACCTGGGAGGCCTAACCACTCACCCCTGACCCACTATACCCACCCTGTACCCATTGATTGTTTTAGTAGTACATCATACCCATATAATATGGGCATAAGCTACTATAGCAGTCAATGTTCACCCTTATACTAAAGCCTGAATGTCCAAAATACACAATAATAAAACCTTTACAACCTATACAACAAGCACCTACAGTAAACCCTCAAACTGTAAAATTAAAAGCAATAGGCAATCAATCAATTACCTAAATAAAACCACTAGCCAACCAATCAATTAAAGAAATAAAACCACTAGTCAATCAATTACCTTCAGTAAATAATGTGCATGATCTTCTATTATATTGGGTATATCGTAGTCTGCGTACGTATGTGAGTGTGACCTAGAGTATATGTGACAATCAGACTTCTGTGTGACCTCCGCCATGTCTATTCCCTGTCACTTTGTGTGACTTGCACAGTGTGTGTGTCTGTATAATTATGTAATATTTTGCATCTGCTTATAAAAATGTAATTGGAACCAAAACTTTCAATGAAATAACACCCACATGTAATGTAGTGCAGGTGTGTTCACTATGTTTAGTTTGGTGAGACAGATTTATAATGCTGGCTATATTTATTAAGTGGTTCAGTGCTTTGTGACTACGGAGGCTGAGTGTGGACCAGTTGTCATCATGCTAACCAGCCTGAAGGCCTCATATGCTGCCTAATGCTGATCCTTGCAGACTGTGAGGGAGAAGCAGAGCCCAACAGATTTGTATTCATTTATTTATAAAATGTTTTACCATGAAGTAATACATTGAGAATTACCCTTGTTTTCAAGTATGTCCTAGGCACAGAGTTAAGATGACAAATAATACATGGTTACAATACATAATTACATAAGTGAACAGGGTATACATTATATACAAGACATTGCATGCACAGTAAGAGATAATATATATTATAGGCATATGTAACAGTTACAGACCAGATTAAAATGTGAGACAGCTTTAGTTTTGAAAGAACTTATACTGGTGGCGGCTGTGAGAGTCTCAGTAGATTGTTACAGTTTGGGGTGCACAGTAAGAGAAGGAGAAGCGGTCGGATACTTTGCTGAACTTGGTAGGGGAGAGGAGGGTCATTGAGTGAGAGTGGGGGGATTTAATGAGAGGAGGAAGGGGGAGAGTGAGAAAGGAAGGGGGGAAGTAAATAAATAAATAGGACAAGGCATATTTTGTGTTTTTTTACCCAAGGATGGAAATGACAAATGACAAATTGTTTTTCACAAAATAATAATGAAATAGCAAAATAAAGGGATGCATTTTATTCCCCCACATATTTTTTTATTTTCCCTAATTCTGATTGAAGTAAGTTTATTGTACGTTAATGCTTATATATACCAATATACCTACATAGTGTGGGTTTGTACAGTACAGTATATGTATGTATGTATCACATATATTTATTCATGTGTTGCAGCTCTTGAAATATTTTGGTCAAACGAAATGTTTTAAAAAGGGTCTTCTTCCTTGAAGGGTTGCAGACCCCTGGTCTATTCTCCAATGTGACTTCTATTTGTAATCTCCTGAGTGTGCATTCACAATTTGTCTATCTTGATTTCCAGTATATAGAGAACCATCATTGCCAAGTACTTAACTTTGGTTTTGAGAGAATCTGTAGGTTCTATGGGCAACAAGCGCGATTAGAGACTCTTTCACCAATTTTCAAATACCATTTGGACGCAACATTCAATTGATCCGTTTTGTTATTACAATTGTATAATATTCATTGCCACTGGCTGATTTACGCTTATCAATATATTATAGCAGGAATAGAACTGTTTGTATGTTATTTTCTTGTTCTAAATCACAATAAGTGTCTTGAATAACTCCTTAACTCCCTGTTATCTACTGTACCTATATTACAAGTTCACATACGTCTATCAAACTATGCAAACTGTATCTTTTTGTTCTCTTACTTACTTAATGAATTATTTAATTACATCAGCATCAAATGTCAGATACTTCTCTCTTTTTACAATAAGGTTTATTCAACCTACCGTTTGTCATAGCTGATTCTGCTCATTATAGCTAAACTGAAAAAAAAAGTGACTGTTCCATATGCAAAACATTATACAATATTCTCACAGCATGGATGCTTTGTAACTCATCGTTATGCCTAGATCCTCTTATTTATCTTCTTAACACCTCCATAAATCTAGAGAACAAAAGTAAAGAAAGATAGGGGCAAAATAGCATGATATTTTGATGCCATAGACCAGTGATTCCCAACCATGGTTCCTTGAAGCAGTCTCAGGGGTTCCTCCTATGGACCACATACCTCCCCCTTTTGGTATGTATTTTGTAGGGTGGATTGAGAGAGAGTGGGGTAATTGACAGAAGGTAGGGGCCCCTTTTGGTATGTATTTTGTAGGGTGGATTGAGAGAGAGTGGGGTAATTGACAGAAGGTAGGGGCGAGTGAGAGAAGAGAGGGAGGCAGGAGGGAGTGAGTGAGGAAAGAGGGACTAAGAGTGAGACGCAAGGGATAAATACATGTGAGGCGGGAGGGGGGAGAGTTAGTGAGACGGATGGGAGAGAAATACAAGGGGAAAGGGTGGGAAATAGAGGTGGCTCGTGAGGTGTGAAATGTTGTGACTGACCCCTGTCGAACCTAACATGTGTCGGCCAGATAGGGGTTCCCCGAGATTTTTCGAAAAACTTCAAGGGTTCCTCCAAACAAAAAAGGTTGGAAATCACTGCCATAGACACATGGATGTGTACCTCTTAGAATGACATTTAAAGCAAAATTGGCTGGTAGAACCTTTTTAGTCTATAACAGTTATTCCCTGCTTCCTACAGTATGGTGACTTTTATCTGGGCCATGTATACCATGTGACAGAGGCTTGGGGGAGAAAGGATGTGACGTCATTGAAAGCCTGACACATGGTACTAGAGCCAATAAGAGTAGGGATGGAGTTCCCACCCTCTGATTGGCTACCGTACCATGTGTGGATGGCCATGTTTCTTTTAATGACGTCATCTTAAAGGCAATTGAAGCAAAGCCATTCTGATTGGCTGTGCTTTCATTGCCTTTAAGTGATGTCATCATTTTTATTTTTATCGGCCAAAACACATGGTTTTCACGGCCCAATCAGGGCCGTGGGAACCATATGACGAAAATGTGACGTCATAGGCCTTTAAAAGCCTATGTCGTCTCATTTTTAAGCCAGAAGCCGAGTAGCAAGGACCTCCGGAGAAGAAAGAAGACCAGGGCGTGGCCGAAGACGGGAAGAAAACCCCGGAAGAAGGTAAAAGAAAGAAGAATACAGATGAAGATGTATTACAAGTAGAAGACCCGTGGATTGATTTGGATTTTTATATAAATGTTTATTTTTTTATGGTTTGTTATTTTATTGGTTCCTGTGCCTGGTGGTTTTGTACGTGAGTAACCAGTTCAACGGGAGTCGGTGGGGCCAAGTAATGGTAAGTGAAGTAAAGAAATGTATTTAATTCAACTAGTTAATTTTTTTTAATTCTGTTCTTTACATGTTTATTTAATTATCTGTGGTATATCATTTTGTTACGCCGGTGCTGCCCGCAGACCAGACCCGTTCCTTTCACTGAGGTGAGGAACGTATAGAAGCACGCACCCGCAGCAAAGGGAGCGTGTCCGGAGTGTGGTGATATTGGCGTTGCCAGGCCAGGTGTATTTCGCTAGCAATACTTGCCGGTACCGGTGTAGAAATGCCGTTATCGTTGCCGTTAACCAAGGTCTGGGATTGGAGAATACGGGAAGGTCGTTTGTCCAAGCAGGGGTCTAGAGCCAGAGAGAGACGTCCGCCAAGCCAAGTCGTAACCTGAGTGAATGAGAGAGAAAACGCCAGAGTAGTAATCCAAGTGAAAACTATGTCGAGCAATGAATGATAGGAAGGACTGGCATTATAAAGTGTGGCTGACCAATCAGAAGTGAAGGCAGACCTGGAGGACTGCGTGGAGCCATCCTGGATAGGTTCCCTTGATTGGCAGACAGGTGAGGACTCTTGTCTTGACAGGAGATCATATTACTGTGTTGGAGGCGGGTCTTCACTGCCAGAGCAGTGAATAAATTAACTTCGCCCGGCGCGCGCTGTTCAGGCGCGCGCCCGAGCAACATGGCGGCTGCGTGAGGTACTGCAGGAAACCGGGGACGCCGAGGACGACGGGGAGCCCCCAGAACCGACGGAGGTGAGTAGCGCTGGCGAGGGGTGCGCGCCACGGCAGTGGGAGGGAATCTATCAGCAGAGGAACCAGGGCGCGGGCGCCGCGATCCCTGATTCCTCACAGTACCCCCCCCTTCAGGATCGGCCTCAGGACGATCCTTCCATGGTTTTGATGGAAACTTCTTACGAAAGCGTTTGAGGAGTCCTGGAGCATGAATATCTTTCAGGGGTACCCATGACCTCTCTTCGGGTCCAAAACCTCTCCAGTGGACCAAGAAGTGGACTTTACCTTTAGAAAGACGGGAATCCAGTAGAGCCTGTATTTCATACTCTTCGTTACCCTGTACCATCACAGGATCTGGTTTCGAAGTGTGATCCGGAAAGAGGCTACTGGAGATAAAAGGTTTGAGAAGTGAGGTGTGAAAGACATTCGGAATTCTCATGCTTTGAGGAAGTTGGAGTCGAAAAGAAACCGGATTAACCTGCTCCAAAATAGAAAAGGGACCCAGGAACCTAGGAGCCAATTTGAGGGAAGGCGTTTTGAGACGGATGTTCTTGGATGATAGCCAAACCTTGTCCCCGGGTTTGTATTCGGGTGCTGGACGACGGTGACGATCAGCCTGATTTTTAGATGTCAAGGATGCTTTTTGTAATGCAGATTGTATTCTGGACCAAGAGTCTTGTAGAAGAGCAATATGTTCGTCCACGGCTGGTACCCCAGAGGATCTTTTAGTAATAGGTAGGCGAGCCGGATGGAATCCGTAGTTGATAAAGAAGGGAGTCTCGTGGGTGGACTCATTCCTGGAAGAATTGAATGCGTACTCAGCCCAGATAAGTAATTCTGCCCAGTCATCCTGAGAATTAGAGACGAAGCACCTTAAGTATTTCTCGAGGGATTGATTAACCCTCTCGGTCTGTCCGTTGGATTGAGGGTGATATCCAGAAGAAAAGGAAGACGAGATACCTAGTCTCTTGGTGAAATTTCTCCAGAACTTGGAGACGAACTGGGAACCCCGATCGGACACGATGGATGTGGGAATCCCATGGATCCGGAAAATCTCTTTGGCAAAAATATCCGCAAGGGCGGGTGAGGAGGGTAATCCTTTGAGAGGGATAAAGTGTGCCATCTTGGAAAACCGATCTACTACCACAAGAATGGTATTCATGCCATTCGACCTAGGTAACTCCACAATAAAATCCATCGAAATGTGGGACCAGGGACGCTCCGGAATAGGTAAAGGTAAGAGAAGACCCTGAGGTTTCTGACGAGGAATCTTGTTACGCGCACATACCGGACAGGACCGTGTAAATTCCAGAATGGTTTTAGCCATATTGGGCCACCAAAAGGTACGACGGATGAGATCCAAGGTTTTCTTGAATCCAGGATGCCCTGCCGAACGGACGCGTGTCCCCAGTCCAGTATTTCAGGGATAAATTTGGGTTCCACATACAAAGAGTCTTTAGGAACCACAAGACCGGACGGGAGGTTCTCTTGAGACTTGATGATCCTCTCCAGATTCTTGAATGCCACAGCTGCTAAGATTCTTTGTTTAGGGAGGATGGACTCAGTGGTTTTCTCTGATCTCTCTTCAGAAGAGTATTGCCGGGAGAGAGCATCCGCCTTGACGTTCTTAGTGCCGGGAATGTATGAGAGAACAAAATTGAATCTAGAGAAAAATAACGACCAGCGAGCTTGGCGAGGACCTAAGCGACGGGCATTCTCAATGTACAATAAGTTCTTATGGTCCGTAAGGATGGTGAAAGGCTCTTTTGACCCTTCCAAAAGATGTCTCCATTCTTGAAGAGCCATTTTGACGGCCAAAAGTTCCCTATTGCCCACGTCATAATTCCTCTCTGCCGATGAAAATCTTTTGGAGAAAAACCCGAAAAGATGAAGTTTATCCTGGGAAGAAAATTTCTGCGACAGAACCGCCCCAGCCCCACAGTCCGAAGCGTCAACCTCTAAGGTGAAGGGGAAATTCGTGTTAGGGTGTCGAAGGATGGGAGCAGAGACAAAAGTTTGTTTCAGTGTCTCGAATGCCGTGACAGCTTCTGGAGACCAAGATGAAGGGTCTGCACCTTTTTTGGTCAGTGCCGTGATAGGAGCGACAATGGTGGAAAAGTTGCGGATAAACTTCCGGTAATAATTAGAAAAACCCAAAAACCGTTGAACAGCTTTGAGGGAATTGGGTTGTGGCCAATCCACGACGGCCTTTAGCTTTTCTGGGTCCATGGCCAAACCTTTGTTGGAGATGATGTATCCGAGAAAAGAAGTGGTAGACTGATGAAAAATGCACTTCTCCATTTTAGCAAACAACCGGTTCTCGCGGAGGCGTGAAAGCACAAACTTCGTATGGATGATATGATCCTGTAAGTTTTGAGAAAAAATAAGGATGTCATCCAGGTATACAATGACAAATATATTTAGAACGTCACGAAAGATGTCATTGATGAAGTCCTGAAAAACTGCCGGTGCGTTGCATAACCCGAAGGGCATCACTAGATATTCGTAGTGTCCGCTACGGGTGTTGAAGGCAGTCTTCCATTCATCGCCCTCCCGGATGCGGATGAGGTTGTATGCCCCACGGAGATCCAGTTTAGTAAAGAGATTGGCCCCCTGAAGTCTATCAAAGAGTTCGGAGATGAGTGGGAGTGGATAACGATTCTTCACCGTGATATGGTTCAGACCCCGGTAATCAATACATGGTCTGAGAGTACCATCTTTCTTTTTGACAAAGAAGAATCCAGCCCCCGCAGGAGAATTGGAATGACGTATGAAGCCCCGCTTAAGATTCTCACGAATATATTCGTCCATAGCTTTGGTCTCGGGCAACGAGAGAGGATAAGATTTGGCTTTCGGCAAGGTATAACCAGGTACCAGATCAATCGGACAATCGTAGGAACGATGAGGAGGTAGAAGTTCAGACTGAGCCTTGCTGAAAACGTCCAAGAATTCGGCGTATGGAGAAGGCAACTCCCTCAGAGAATTTGATGTATTGGCTAATAGAAAAGATGGTTGCTTGATAGAGGACAAAGGTTTTTCTGACCTTGACCTCCAGTTAATAGGGTTAGGAGACACCCAATCGATGAGTGGATTATGCTTCTGTAACCAGGGCAAGCCAAGCGTGATAGGTGTTCCTGGGGCATGAATAACGTCAAAACCCAGAGTCTCTTTGTGAGAAGGAGTAGAAAGGGTGATAGGTCCGGTCTCTAAGGAGATATAAGCCGGGGTGAGAGGTCGATTATCAATCCCGACCAAGGCAACGGGAGAGTCCTTCCTGGAAAGCGGAATTTGATTTTGCTCAGAAAAGGTTTGATCTATGAAATTCCCTCCTGCGCCGGAATCGATAAATGCAGCAGTGGAGGTGCGGAAAGTCGGTCCTGAAAGAGAGACGGGAATAGTCAATCTTCTGGGAAGTTCCCTTCTGGGAGGGGGACAAGGAGATTCAGTACCCAGAGAGCGCCCCTTCGTACTCACTGGGCTTAGTCGTTTCCCGGAGATGGAGGATGATTACGGGTACGCTGCTCAGAAGCTCCGCAATGATGGCACGATTCCCCAGTAGAGCGAAGTTGTCGTGACGGTACCCGAGGTTGCTGAACTCCAAGTTGCATCGGCTCTGGAGCCTCCAGCGCCGGTAACGGGGATACGACGGGTCTCTGGTTAGTAGAGAACCTGGAAAAGGAAGCACGGGAAGGCGTAGCCCGGGGAAGCTGACGCTGAGCGCGGCGTACCTGAAGGCGCTGATCCATACGAGTAGCCAGGTTGATGAGATCCTCCAGTAACTCTGGCCTGGTGTGGGAAGCAAGTTCATCCTTCAGAGACTCCGATAGACCTCTCCAGAAGGCGGCGACTAAAGCCTCCTGACCCCAATGAGTCTCAGCTGCTACGGTTCTGAATTCCAAGGCGTATTGACCCACAGGCCGACGTCCCTGTGTAAGCTCTAGCAGGGTATCAGAAGCAGTCTCTTGACGTGCGGGGATATCAAAAACCTGTCGAAAGTCCCGTCTGAAGGCCGCGTAATCGCGGGTAATATCAGGGCGTAGTTCCCAGATCGGAGAGGCCCATGCCAGTGCATTACCTGTGAGCAGACTATATACGTAGGCTACCTTTTTCCGGCCAGTAGCATACAGCTGGGGAGCCATCTCGAACTGGATCTCGCACTGGTTGAGAAAACCACGACAGGTGTGTGGATCCCCTGCGTAGGGCCTTGGAGCCGGAATCTTCGGAACTGAAAATGAAGTGGAAGATAAGTCAGACTGCGCCGGGGGTGCAGCCGCAGGCGGAGCCTGTAAAGGGCGGTCCGATACCTGTTGGGAGAGGAGAGCCACTTGATCCGTTAAGGCCTGTATTTGTTGGTACATGGCCGTCATCATAGAGTCCACAGTCTGGTCTGCGTCTTGTGGGCTCGACATAATGTTACGCCGGTGCTGCCCGCAGACCAGACCCGTTCCTTTCACTGAGGTGAGGAACGTATAGAAGCACGCACCCGCAGCAAAGGGAGCGTGTCCGGAGTGTGGTGATATTGGCGTTGCCAGGCCAGGTGTATTTCGCTAGCAATACTTGCCGGTACCGGTGTAGAAATGCCGTTATCGTTGCCGTTAACCAAGGTCTGGGATTGGAGAATACGGGAAGGTCGTTTGTCCAAGCAGGGGTCTAGAGCCAGAGAGAGACGTCCGCCAAGCCAAGTCGTAACCTGAGTGAATGAGAGAGAAAACGCCAGAGTAGTAATCCAAGTGAAAACTATGTCGAGCAATGAATGATAGGAAGGACTGGCATTATAAAGTGTGGCTGACCAATCAGAAGTGAAGGCAGACCTGGAGGACTGCGTGGAGCCATCCTGGATAGGTTCCCTTGATTGGCAGACAGGTGAGGACTCTTGTCTTGACAGGAGATCATATTACTGTGTTGGAGGCGGGTCTTCACTGCCAGAGCAGTGAATAAATTAACTTCGCCCGGCGCGCGCTGTTCAGGCGCGCGCCCGAGCAACATGGCGGCTGCGTGAGGTACTGCAGGAAACCGGGGACGCCGAGGACGACGGGGAGCCCCCAGAACCGACGGAGGTGAGTAGCGCTGGCGAGGGGTGCGCGCCACGGCAGTGGGAGGGAATCTATCAGCAGAGGAACCAGGGCGCGGGCGCCGCGATCCCTGATTCCTCACACATTTCTTGCCACTGTATGTATGTATGTATGTATGTCTAGAGAGATATATACATACAGGGTAAGAAATGATAGTGTTTTAAAAGCTTGATTTGCTGTGTTTTTAATTATTTTGACTATGCATGTATGCTTAAATGTGTGTTTAAAGTCTTTCAAAATTAGATAGATGTAATCGTTGCTATAGTATGTTGTTTTAGAGGTCAGGGGTAGCCTTCGTTGTTAATTTTTTATGCTTCTTGGTACTTATATATTTTCACAGCCTACATTGCTGAGTTGCAGGTTTGAATTAGTTAATTGTTTAATTGTTAGGGATTGAATGTAAATTGTTTAGGGATGCAATGTTAATTGTTTAGGGATGTCATTATTGAATGGTAATTGATTTATGTTTACCGGATTGGTTACAATAGTATATTTGTTTGGAGTTATCTGTATTTGGATTGAAATGTTATTGTTAACATTCATTAGCAGAATGTACTGTATATGGTGCATAGATTGTATGCATCATATATTCAATGTTAATGCAATGTGTTGATTGAGATTAGAGGTTTTTGATTGGCATTTTATCTTTTTGATTGTAATATCAGTTAGGATTATGACAGGAAATTACTTGTATTGTAGTGTGCATTAATGGAGAACTGTTATTTGTTTATTGGTTCATCATGTGTGTGTATATATATATATATATACATGTAGAGGTATCAGTACCGTGTTAGCCGAGCTTCAATAATCAAAAAATAAATAGATGATACCGTTCTGTGGCTAACGAAATGCTTTTATTTGTGCGAGCTTTCGAGATACACTGATCTCTTCTTCCGGCGATGTTACAATGAATGAAGCAAGGATTACTTAAAAACAGTGTCTCTTGCACAGATAACATTCCAAGAGACACTGTTTTTAAGTAATCCTTGCTTCATTCATTGTAACATCACCGGAAGAAGAGATCAGTGTATCTCGAAAGCTCGCACAAACAAAAGTATTTAGTTAGCCACAAACGGTATCATCTATTTATTTTTTGATTATTATATATATATATATATATATATGTATATATATATATATATATATATATATATATATATATATATATATATATATATATACATATATATATATATATATATTTGCATGTCATGGAACAAGAATCACATTCCTGCCCGACCCCCCTTCTGCTTGTCAGCTCCTTAAGTTCAGCTGCAGGCATTGGCTCCACATACACACACTGTGCCTGTGTAACATGCAACAATGTTGCATTTTTTGCCTCTGAGCACATAATCAGTGAACTGCTACTGCAGCTTCTCCAGTCCTCCCAGTTAATGGACTTTCCCATGTTCTCCCCTGTCTTTTGCTGACAGTTAGTGCAGTCCCACTCAACCTTTAGTGTGACCCCTGCCCCTCACTTTCTTTTCCACCCTAGATTACAGTGAGTACAGACCTGTCTGCATCCACCCCTGGTAAGGCCTTTCTCTCTTACCATAGTCTAACCCCATAGAAGCATCCCACATAGAGAAGCACTCTCTACCTACATTACACCCACAAGTTCCTGTGTTTTCTAATCCAGCAATAAAATTAAGAAAGACATTAAGGACTTGTCATGCTTTGGAAGAGGGAGGACATGAGTTGAGCTTACTGGAATCATTCACACATCATTCGTGACCCTGGTTCCAGGAAAGTAAGAGAGAGACCGTGTATTAGAGGTCTACGCAGAAGCTATCACTCACAGCCTTCGTGCTACAAAAGTGCAGCTCTACACAGCTATACAGCAAACTGCTACAGCTTTCTGCAAAACAAGCAGCAGTTTAAACAGAACAGTAAAACAAAGACCTGTGTTAGGGAATCACACAGGAGCTACTACTCAAAGACTTTATGCTAAACAGAATAGTCTCTGCACCCCAGGACAAGCAGCAGCTTCACTCTGCCAGACAGGGCAGCAAGCTTTATACAGCAAACTGCACACAGCCTGCAACCTTACAGAGAAGCAAGCAGCTTACACTGCACGAGCAACCCTGCACACAAGGCAGCAGCTTTGCAAACAGACTGTACACACAAACCTAATTGCCTTTTTCTCTGTCTGAGTCCACCCGCTGCTCGGCCCCACAGTGAGGAGCCAACGGACACCTGTAAGTACAGCTACCCCAACGCTGCACGCTGCAGGACACCGCTCGGCACCATCTGAGACAGACGCCCTACGCTGATAAGGTAAAAGACCGCACGCCACACGCACTGGCAAAAGGCCTACACACACCAACAGCATGGCAGAACTCAGAGCCTCACCAGACATCACGCAGGAAAGCGATCTCTCAGATACAGAGAACGCTGCGCAACTGCAACAGGCGCAGGCAGGCGCAAGGCCTAAACGGACAGTCACACTGACACAAAAGGCCCGCGAAAAATATGAGAGCGACATTGAAGCACACCGCGAAAGGTTAGAGAAAGCCTGGGAGGACACTGGTCGTGAAATATGTAACGTTGCAAGCACTAGTGATCAGGAGAAACAAATTAGGCAAGCTATAGCCCAATTGAGGTCAAGTCACAAACGTTACCAAATGCTGTCACAAACATATCTCGCCTACCTAAAAAGAATTAACACAGAGGAAAGCCTCAGCGAACGCGACCAGCAGGAGGCAACTGACCTGGAGCGTGACGGCTTCGTGCAGACCACTATTACTGAGGCCGAAGACCAGAGAAAAGACCTTTTGCTGGAAACTGCATCGCAGCGCTCAAGCATATCCAGACACTCATCAAGGTCAGCAAGATCAGTGCAATCTCACGCGTCTAGCGCAAGCGCGAGCGCTACCAAGGCGCGAGCCACCGCAGAGGCCGCACGTGCCAGGGCCGAATATGGTCGAAGAGAGGCAGCCGTAAGGGCAGAAAGAGCCAAATTAGACGCGGATCTAGAGGCACTCAATCAAGAGAAGGAAGCCGCTGCCGCCATAGCCCAAGCCGAAGTCCTGGAAGCAGCTGCGAGACAGGACGGCGGGGAGCTACCGTACAGACGGATAGCCTCAGAGGATCCAGCCCAACGCACTGAAGACTACGTAAGGAGCCTCTTCAGTGTAAACACCAGCGCACCATCTCAACACGGAGGGAGCGACACCACAGACAACGAAGACTCGCTAGGACCACGAGGAGAAGACGTTGCTCCGTCAATGGCACACGCTGCCTGGGATAGCCACAGCCGCAACAGTGATCCACACGCCAGAGCGCACACGGATGCACCACAACAGGCTCGTAATCCAGGTACACCCACGCGGGAGAAAACAGCCCCTCACACTGGCCAGCAGCCATCACGCGTCCACGCCAAGGAAGAGGCGACCGCACAGACCGTCCCAGCAACTACCTCAGAACGGGGCAAACGCGCCGACGTCTCAGGTCTAACAGACATAGCCAAGTACATGATCCGGCGCGACTTGGTGCACGCAGGACTCATCAGCTTCGACGACCGCCCTGAGAACTACCGGACGTGGAAGTTCACGTTCAAAGACGCAATCGACAGCTTGGACTTCTCAGCAAGGGAAGAGCTCAACCTGTTAGTCAAGTTCCTGGGGAACGTATCCAGGGAGCAAGCGCAGAGACTTCGGACGGCAAACGCGCATCAACCCCAAGTAGGTCTTGACCTAGTGTGGGAAAGGCTAGAAGAGACCTATGGCAGCCCTGAAGCAGTCGAGGATTCGCTCTTCAAAAGAATCGAGAGCTTCCCCAAGATCACAAGTAAAGACTACTCGAAGTTACGAGATCTTGGAGACCTGCTGCAAGAACTGGAGTCCGCAAGGAAAGACCATTCCTTAATAGGTCTCAACGCCCTAGATTCAGCTCGTGGAGTGAGACCCATCCTGGAGAAGCTACCCTTCAACCTCCAAGAAAGGTGGCTTTCACAAGGTTCCAAATACAAAAGGGAGAAGCAGGTTGTCTTCCCCCCATTCTCATTCTTCGTGAGCTTCATCTGCGAAGCGGCAAAGACAAGAAACGATCCCAGTTTCATCTTAGGTGCGCAAACCACATACAGTGCAAGCAGCCCGAAGAACGAGAGACCAGCGACGAGATATGGTAACCCCCAAACACCCATCTCGGCCCGCAGGACGGACGTGCCTCCCACGGCCCAAACTACTCCCGATCAGTCGGTCGCCGGAGACAAGGAACCAAGGGACCCAAACAGGGAATGTCCCATACACAAGAAGCCACACCCACTCAACAAGTGCTTTGGGTTCAGGATGAAGTCCCTAGAGGAACGCAAGAGGTTACTTGGAGAATTCGGAGTTTGCTTCAAGTGCTGCGGTTCCACGACCCATCTAGCCAGGGACTGTAAGGAAGAGATCAAATGCACAGTGTGCGAGAGTGACAAGCACGTGACAGCGTTACACCCAGAGGCGATGACACTCCACCAACTCAAGAACCCATCCTCCATAGCGGAGCATGGCGGGGAGAAAGAAGAAGGAGAGTCAACATCCGTCACATCTCAGCGCACTGAAGTTTGCGGAAAAGAAGGTGACAAAATGTCCTGCTCCAAAATATGCCTTGTCGCAGTGCACCCCCAGGGACAACCTGAGAAGGCTATTCGGATGTACGCAATCCTCGACGACCAGAGCAACCGATCACTGGTCAGGTCAGAGTTCTTCGACATGTTTAACATACAAGATGGTGCTTCTCCTTACACTCTCAGAACGTGCGCAGGGCAAATGGAGACCACAGGGAGAAGAGTGAATGGCTACACCATATGCTCAATAGACGGCAAAGTGAACATGCCCCTTCCCACACTCATCGAGTGCAACCACATGGCCACAAACAGGGACGAGATACCCACACCAGACGTGGCACTCCATTACCCCCACCTCAAAGGAATAGCCAACCACATCCGGCCGGTGGAACAAGACGCCAAGATCCTGCTGCTGCTCGGTAGGGACATCATGAGGGTACATAAAGTCCGTAAACAGCACAACGGACCCCACAACGCGCCATACGCCCAAAGACTCGACCTAGGATGGGTGATAGTGGGCAACTCGTACACTAACAGAGAGCACGGGCAAGACTACGTTGATGCCCGCAGAACGGAGGTGACAGAATGTGGACACACATCTCTCTCTGAACCATGTCTTGGCCATCTCCAAGTGACCGAAGGGCCAAGTGAAGAGGAAAGACAAGGTCATACCCCTGAGACCAACAAAGACATCCTCACGCCGATGGGATGCGACAATGGCTTAGGATGCTCAGCAGTCCAGACAGCCAAGGATGATGAGTCGACTCCACCGAAGGAAGAGAGGAACCTCCCAAAGGTGACCGACAAAGGGATCGTCCTAAAAACAACAAACAATCAGACAATACTCCCGCGAGCAAGGGCACAATTAAGACGTACAGTTGTTCCTCTCCACAGAGTATCAAGCAACAGAGCAACCAATTGCCACGGCTGGCATAGCCGCAAAAGATTGCGCCCCACAGGCGAAGCCACAGTGTCAAAAGGACTGTTCGTTCAAACACGTAAGAGGGGACAATTGCAGAGACATTTCCCAAAAGGATTTACAAGGACAAAAGAGACTGTTCTTCGTCATGTCCAGGGAGAAAACAACCTCCCGATGGCAGTCAACGAAGAAACACAAAAGCGTTTCACCAAACTACGCGGAGATGTTCTCGTGCAAGAGAAATGTACCGATGAACTACGGTGCACAGCGTTCCAGACAACAAGGAACGATGACAAACAAACACCCTCGAGGGAAGATAGAGGATTCCCGAGGTTAACTGTCAAGGAGCTCTCTAAAGACGGACTAAGCAGTCGGGTGACTCCGCTACCATTCCGTTCACCAAGGAGGCGCTTCCCAAACAATGGAGAACATGCCATCTCTAGGTTCACCTCGCACCTCTGCGGCCCACAAAGGGAACCAGAGACCAAAAACAACTTTGTGGTCTTCATCCAGAAGATATTCTTTACCGGCCACGCAAAGCCAGCACCTCTAATGGAGGAAGGCAAAGAATGTCGGTACCTCCAATCACCTGGGGCCTACCACCCTCCGGTACCCGATCAAATCCGGGTAATGTTCAACCCCAGCGCTCAGCTTCAGGGAGTCTCCCTGAACGACGCCCCCTTTATTGGATTACATTCGACAACCAGTTTTCCAGGGACAGTAATCCGCTCCCACAAGGAGCCAAAAGCCCTCTCCTTCTGCCAAACGCCAGGTGATAGAGCAACAGGCTGCCACGGCTGGTATACCTACAAGGGGATACACTCTGTGGGTGAAACTACAGAGACAAAAGGACTGTTCTCTCACAAGACTAAAAGGAAACAGTGCCAGAGACTTTTATACAAAGACATTGTGGTGCAACCAGCAAACCTGGAGCTGTGCATCCACCCTGCATCCTTTGCCAAAGAACCTTGGCCAAGGGACCTTGATACCAGTGATACCGGCCGGTGTCACATCGCTATGTGGACATGGACTCTTGCATTGTTTGAGAATGTGATGTTATCTTTGTTATGCATTGCACATATGTTCCACATATTCCAGTTATATAGTGGTATCTCCAGATACCAGACGGGGAGTGTCATGGAACAAGAATCACATTCCTGCCCGACCCCCCTTCTGCTTGTCAGCTCCTTAAGTTCAGCTGCAGGCATTGGCTCCACATACACACACTGTGCCTGTGTAACATGCAACAATGTTGCATTTTTTGCCTCTGAGCACATAATCAGTGAACTGCTACTGCAGCTTCTCCAGTCCTCCCAGTTAATGGACTTTCCCATGTTCTCCCCTGTCTTTTGCTGACAGTTAGTGCAGTCCCACTCAACCTTTAGTGTGACCCCTGCCCCTCACTTTCTTTTCCACCCTAGATTACAGTGAGTACAGACCTGTCTGCATCCACCCCTGGTAAGGCCTTTCTCTCTTACCATAGTCTAACCCCATAGAAGCATCCCACATAGAGAAGCACTCTCTACCTACATTACACCCACAAGTTCCTGTGTTTTCTAATCCAGCAATAAAATTAAGAAAGACATTAAGGACTTGTCATGCTTTGGAAGAGGGAGGACATGAGTTGAGCTTACTGGAATCATTCACACATCATTCGTGACCCTGGTTCCAGGAAATTGCATGATGAAGCCAATGTACAAATTCATGGGTGAAGGGTGGGTATCGGGCCAGTGTGGCTTAACCCCTTAATTACCTTTGAGGTTATTATCCGATATGGTATTTAAGGGGTTCATTGATATCTCAATGTAATTGCAATGTATTGGCATTGTATTGGCTATGTTTTTTTCCGGCCAAGACAAGGATGTTGCTGGCGATTGAGACTTTTGTTGATAAGGTCAGTAGTACTTAATTTATTTGAATATGCTAGTTAATGTTTTTAATAATGGCCAAATAATCTATTATCCCTATCTGGATAATAGTTATTTTGGACATTATTGTACTGTAGGTGTTGGGGGGGGTGTTCCCCAACGGTATGTGGGTAGGCCTCCCATGTGGGTAGTGGGTGAGGGTGGTTAGGCCTCACGGGCTAGGGGGTTACTGTGGGAAGGTATGTAGGTGTCCCGAGTGGTGAGTGAGGGTGGGTTAACCCCTTAATGACTGTAGCGGTTAATAACCGCTATGGTGATTAAGGGGTTAGGGGACATTACTTTGGATGTTTTCATTGTTGTGTATGTTTTGCAGCAGCGGAGGGGGCATGGCCAGGATGAAGATGAGGATAGCCTTCATCGTTGCAGCCAGACATGGGTGAGTACTATATGTATTTAATGTATTTATTGCTGTTAATGTATTTAAAATGGGCACATTCACTATTATCCCTTTGTGGATAATAGTAATTGTGGCCATAACTATACTTCTATGTGTTGGGGGGGGGGGGGTTATTTCTTTAAAAGTATGTATGTGTTTATTCATTAATTTGGGGGGGGCACATAATTGGTACTGCAGGCCGGCGGGTAACACCCGAGGGCCCCTGCCGGTCTATAGTATCATTGATGTGCATATATGTGTATGTTAGGGGTTATAGGTGTTGTTGTTTTATATATATATATATATATATATATATATATATATATATATGTTGCAGACCTGTCTAAGACATGCAAATGAACATACAGTAATATTTACAGTTGCTTTATATATATATATATATATTCATTTATTTATTTATTCTTTTACATTTATTTATTTAGTGTGGGGCTGCTGTGTGTGATTATTTTTCATTGTGGGTAGTGGGGGTGGGTGAAGGGGGTATTAGCCCCAACGGTGGTTGTTTAGGGCTTGCGGGGGGGGGGGTAGTGGGAGGGGTTAACCCCTTCATGACCGTAGCGGTATTAACTGCTACGGTCCTGAAGGAGTTAAGTGCACCCGCAACCCCCCCACAAGCCCTAAACTCACACCATGGGCCACATACCCCCTTCACCCACACGCGCTACCCACAATAAAGCTGGCACGGTGGGTTAACCCCTTCATTGCCTTAGCGGTTACCCGCTAAGGTAATGAAGTGGGCTGTACATGCATTTTTCCTGCCTCGGATGCATGCCGGGGGCCTTCGGTGCTGATATTCCTGGGTATCAGCTCTGGAGCCCCCCGGCATCAATCCGAGTCAGGAAAGGGGATGATTTATTTTTTATGGTCCTTCTCGCCGCTCAGCTCCAGCTTCTTGCCAACTTTTGTTGGCGGAGCTATTTGGAGAACATCTCTCCATTTTAATGGCGCGATCAGCGGCGAGATTGTGATCGGGGCTTCCTGCATACGGCCCTTTTTAAAACTGGCAAGATATTGCTTCTCGCCACCCGCGCGGCGAGTTTTTAAAACAAAAAAAAAATTGGCGCTTTTTACTCATCTCGCCAGTTTCTCGCCATTTGCTAAATTGCTATAGGCAACACAAACCGGGTGGGAGATGGTGTCTGAGGAAGTTGTCTAGTACGACAAAACGCGTAGAGCTACTTTCATTGCTGCAGCTGCTCTTTCTACTGAAGGCTTCAGAGTTGCTGAGTTCCCCCACCGTTTGCCTCCAAGACCGGATGCCGTCACCCCAACAGCGGATGTGACGTCAGACGCCATCTCCCACCCGGTCTGTTGTGAGTCTAAGGAGAAGATCCCCGGTGAGCTGCTCCACACTGAACCAGCACTCCATTTACCTCAAGTCTCTGATCCACTCACATCTACTGACGTCTGAGCTGAGGTGCTGATTTCTTATGCTGTAAACCTGGGCTGTTGTTCCTGAAGATCCTGACACCTTTCTACCTGCTGTGTAGATCAATGCTTTTTACCTTTTGACCTGCTGTAAGTAGGCATTGCTATAGAGCCAAGACATACATGTTTTATCCAGATTGAAAAGAACTTATTACACTATTGTATGCATTTATTTTTTATTTTTCATGGTGTATCCCTGCTATCTTCGCTCCCTTCCCATCCCGGACAAGCTATCACAGGAGTAGGGCATCACATAGGAAGTATGAAGGGTAATCTCAGTTCTGAGAGATCAGACCCGCGCTGGGGCTGTCTCTGTTCACTCTCCTGTCCTCCACGTGTGGTAGCGTGGTGCGGAGTGTAGCGCGCATGCGCAGGAACCGGGGCCTTCAATAGGTGTCCTTAGGATGCCTGTCCATTTTTGATAGCATAGAAACGATTGGAAATAAGCAGGAACGGTACACTTGAGTGTGTACTGGTGGTGGGTAGTAAAACCGCCAGCCACAACAGTCGCAACGCGTTTCGTTTACCAAAGTAAACTTCTTCAGGCGATATCTGGGACACCTGTTTAGGGGTCCTTTATAGGTCTAATTCTGTGCGTCATTGGTTAATACCTAATGGCTGCATGGCCAATCAGGCTCATATACTGATAGGGGCGGGCCACAATAGGAAGACCTCCCTGTTAGTGCATTTGATCCAGTAATGAATTACACTAATAAAGTATATATATAAGTGTAAATAGAAAGGTAAACAGACCTTAAAGGGGAGCCAAAATCATGTGTCCCAAATAGTCAAGTGCAATAAAATATGCATAGTAGTAGCATAAAAAACGAAGTATATGTGCATACTGGATAACAAGATTAATAACATTAAATGACATATAAATAACTTTTAAAATATGGGAAATAGAACAAATGGAAAGGTGGGTGGGGGGAGGGGAAGAATTGAAGAAAAAGTGGGAAAAAAAGGCTTATAAAATGAATAAAAACCACTGTAATGATAAAGTAGCTAAAAAAAATCAGATAAAAAACAGATAAAAAAGGTATTAGACCAATGTTTGTATCACAGAAGCAGCAAGAGAACTGAGAGGGACCAACACTCCAAGTTTAAAGAGCCAGAGCGCGGACTGAACTTTTCATATATTGAAAACATTGTTATGTGGCTAAGGTATATCGATGATGTGCTGTTACTGTGGCACGGAGATGAAAAAACCCTTCAAGAGTTCATCGGAATTCTGAACAAAAATCAGATCAATCTTAGACTTACGTTTGAATACAATTTAAATGAGATCAATTTCCTGGATTTGAAGATCCTTAGAGGTCCAAAGAATGAGTTACAGACCTCTATCCACCGAAAAGAAACAGCTACTAATAGCCTCCTTTTGGCGAGCAGTCATCATTCAAAAAATCTAATCCGAGGAATACAAGTGGGACAGTTCCTGCGGTTACGCAGAAACTGTTCATCCATAGAGTCTTTTGAACTAGAAGCCAAAAAAATGAAAGATCGGTTTCTACAAAGGGGCTATTCTAACAAAACAGTGAGACGAGCCTATAGACAGGCCCAATCCACACCAAGACATCAGCTCCTACAGCATAAAGTTCAAAGTGACCAGGGTAAATTAATACGGGTTATCGGTACGTATAATTCCCAGTGGCAGAACATTACTTCCATTTTTAGGAAACACTGGCATATTTTCACTGCAGACCCGGTCCTTCAACAAGTCTTAAAACCTTACCCCAGCATTACTAGCAGGCGTCCAGAAACCCTAAGGGACATTTTGACACACAGTCATTATGAAGAACATACTAGTGCCACATGGCTACCTGCGAGACCAGCAGGTACATACAGGTGTTCACAATGCCGAGCCTGTAATCAAGTAAAAATTACCAAGAATTTTAAAAATTGAAATGATTCAAAAACTTTCACAATAAGAACATTTATAAATTGTAAAACCTCCGGTGTGATCTACCAAATTGAATGCTCCTGTAAGAAAAAGTACATAGGTAAAACCAAAAGGCAATTCAAAAAGCGGATTTTAGAACATCTGGGAGATATTAGAAATAAACTTGACAAACCAGTCGCACGCCACGTACATGAGCATCATTATGGAGATGATAATGTTCTTAAATTTCTTGGTATTGACCATCCCATTCTGGGCATCAGAGGGGGTGACTGGGATCAAATACTTTTGCGCCGGGAGGCAAGGTGAATCTATAATTTAGGAACTTCATCCCCACAAGGACTAAATGAGGGTTTACTTTTCAACTCCTTCATCTAATTATGTTTCTTACTTACCTGCTAGCTACAGCGTGTAGATGTCACATTATAAGCAATTTGTTATCTACATAGCTACAATGTATGCTCAATATAGCCTATGCACTGAGTAGCAATAGATACTGTTATACACAGTTTTTGCCAATGTACAATGTTACATACTGAACATGGCTAACTCAAGCAGTGTGACGTCACGCCACATTAACATGAACAATGCATCAACCTATCACAGCCATCCTTCTACTAAGTGAAACAACCAATCGGTGTTACCCACAGTGTATAAATGGATCCTATAGGGTCGTACTTACCCATTAGCCCAAGTGTCTTGAAAAAGTGGAAAAAGCAAAACGATCGTCGACAGGGCTTTTTTTAAATTGTGGCAGTGTCAGCTTTCTTTCTATTTACAAGCAGTGGTTGTATAGATACTCTAAGGCTGCGATTTTTAGGTGAATGGCTCTGAACGCCATCGATATAGTTTCATAGCTATTATAGCACAAACCTCTAACACTGACTGAGGAGATTAGCAGCGCAGATGCAGGATTCACTTCCGCATACAACTCTGTCTAACAGGGAAATACAGCTGGTCCATCGGTGGTGAGAGGCTTTCGCTATATACCACTGTTCGCTATATACCACTGTTCGCATAACAGCAAAAGTATATAGACCTTCTTAAGCATGCTGCTAATACAGCACAAATCTCTCACATTGACTAAGGAGATTAGCAGCGCATACAGGATTCACCTCCGTGTACAACTTTGTCTAACAGGGATATACAGCTGGTACATCGGGAGTGATAGGCTTCTGCTATCACCTACTATTCGCATATCAGTAAGAGCATATATGCCCTCTTTAGCACACTGCTATTAGAGTATACTATTCACTCTAGCTGTGACCACGGAGATTCATAGCTCTATATGCTAAGGCTTGAGCACTGCTGTTAACACAGCAAGCTTCAGCCACGCTGTGTAACTCTGATCTGGAGGTTGATACAATTACCTATCACCACAGCATCTACTGCACCGACACACTTTATTCGAGCAAATACCCAGTATGTACCTGGCAGATACCTGGAATGCGCCGCTCCTCACCTCTGACAAGCCCCGTTGTGTTTGCCTTCCCAGCCTGGGTTCATGCCTGGCTGACGGGCGGCTGATCTGTTAAATGATAATGATTAGAATTTAATAGGCTGCAATGCTTCGCGTGTCTACCAGATGGCATAAATTCATGAATTGTAATGCAGTATATATATATATACTGTGCAGTATTGCAGCCAGCGGGAATAAAATGCTTCAATCCCTGCTTGGAAAATACCTCAATGCACTCGGGCAGAAAACAGTCACAAACCTCAATACACCCGGGTATACCCGAATTCGTGGGACTAGCCGAGCTCGAATAAAGTGTGTCGCCAGTGTATTGCTGTTCTAGGCTATATTATATAGCACTAGACTATATATACGACCTGCGGCCATTACACCACCTTAATCCCCTCCCTGGCCAGGGGGGAGTACAATTATTTATACATATTAAATTGAATAACTAGACACTGCCATTCCTATAGACCGACAATAGGGGTCTATCTATTAGTAGCGACCCGCTACTACTGGCATTGTTCCAGCTATCTGACATACTTAGTCATGTTTTATTTTTATCCTATTCTATGCACTATTTATTTTAATGAGTTAATTTAAATAAAGATTTTTTTAAATTGACATTCACCACTAGTGATAACTGAGTGCTATAATTAACTGAGTTCTTTATCTTTCATTAGATGAGTATGATGCTGCAAGTGTAAATAAAAGAAAAAGTCCTATAATCGCCCCAGTGCATGCCAAAAATGGCATAAAACAGTATTTAAAAAGAAATCTTAGTAATATATTCACTTAAGTAGGGATGGGCGGAACGGTCCAAATCCATTCCCCGGAATTTCCCGGGCTTTCCCTTCAAAATCCGTTCCGTGGTGTAAAATTTGCAGATGGATTGTTCCAACTTCCATCTGTATGGATTAGTTAAAATCCCCCTATGTAGCTCGGTTGTGCGGCTTTAAAATAACCTCCAGGCGGGATTTTTGCAAATTCATTCCGCAGATTGTGTTTATTTCTAATATTTTTTAATTAACTGCTAGCAGAGTACTGCATTGTTACAAGTCACACCCAGAACTGCAGCATGCCACGTGACATATTATCACATTCATCATCACTGACTTGGGCACTAACACCACCGATGCCACTTAAATCACAGTCTTTAACAGCATCAGAAAAAGCCTCATCACAATCCTCATTCATAACAAGGGATATTAGAAAAGATGAATCATCAAGTACACCCCCTGCTTCTCAAAGTCATCAAGTCCCTGTGATTTAATTTGTGATGATGATTCTCCCTCTTCAACATCTGACTGTTTTAACAGCTCTTCAGAGTCTAATAACATCAATGTCAGTACTTGTTCAGCAGTAATTGCTTTTTTGGACTGTGACAAGAAGGATACACCTTTTCAAAATGACTTAAAAGTGATGGACATGTTGTTGGCACCGGCAGCACTCAGGCATAGCAGAAGCTGGCGTTGGTGGTAGTGGTGATTGTGGTGGTGCAGGTGAAGTGAGCCTTCTGCAGTGATATTGTTTTCATTTTGATTCTTTGACAGTGTCATTATTAATAATAATAATAATAATAATAATAGCATGTTCTTGTATAGTGCTGCTAGCTTTACGTAGCGCTTTACAGAGACATTTTGCAGGCACAATCTGGAGCTTACAATCTATGTTTTTGGTGCTTGAGGCACAGGGAGATAGAGTGACTTGCCCAAGGTCACAAGGAGTCGACACTGGGAATTGAACCACATTCCCCTGCTTCAAACTCAGTGCCAGTCAGTGTCTTTACTCACTGAGTCACTCCTTCTCCCTTATTGCTGTGACTATTGTGATGATCACTTTGAGTACTAGATGTAGCTGGATCATTAACATTACCAATAGCACCACTTTAACTGATTTAAATTGAGCAGATCCTTCCCCACTAATGCCACCATCACAACGACCTCCAACAAAACTACATCCACCTCATCTTTGTCCATCACCTCTACGTCTACTTTCCAAATGTTTATTCAAAAGACAATGGGGCCTATTCTCGTAGCTCCGAAGTCTGCCAAACCACTTGTAAAGTGCTCTTTAGAAGAGGATTGGCATGCTTTGCTATTCTGTAAGCCCTTTTCGTATGTCCAATCCGTTTCTAAAAGGCTTAGTAACACCCAGAGCCTGAAATATGGATTTGGATGAGAGAGCAAAACCCATAAGTCAGACTGGGGATGGCGTTAACACCACCTCAAGTCATTCTGCTTCTAAAGCAGGTACAATCTGGGCGTTTTGACTGTTAAACCATGTAGTTTGTCACTGTAACCCCCTTGTAAGTGCATGCAGCTGACACACATACACTGCCCCCAGCCTGCCTCCTCTCTTATGTGTACTCAGAATGTGACTTGTGATGGACAGGGCCTCAGCCAATGACATTAGACAATGGAGATGAAATCTTTAAGAGTCCCTAGCAGAAAACGCAGGGGCAGAACTGCCACATCCTGAGGAATCTTAGGACTGACTGGTGGTGAGCAGGAGCCCAGCCAGCGATCCACCTGAGTTAGCGCAAACTGATTAAGGCCATGATTATACCAGATGCCGCTGATTATACCAGATGCCGCGATCCGGTGACATCATCCTCACGATGCCACCGATCAGCATCTGAACAAGCAGAGGAGACAGGAGAGGAGAGAAGCAAAGGAGACACAGAGACGTGGTGGAGGTGTGGAAGTGAGCGGTTTGCCCTCATTGGCTGAATGGCTCATGTGACACGGCCGACGCCTGGGTAAAACAGTTTTTCATGTCTCTTCACCAGTCTGCCACTTTGCAGTTCGGAGCTGCGTGGCCATCACTATAGGTATGTTAGGTTTCATTTGATTCATGCTCTTTTTTCAACCTGTGCGGTGACGTGCCACGCGACACCACCGGGCAATTTTAGGTATTATCACAGCCTAAAGAGAGTAAAGCCCAGTGGAGCATCCATCAGACACACCATCAGAGGGGATCCTCAACAGAAGCCAAGAAAAGGGTACTAAAGCATTTTCAAAGTACAGGCCTGCTATGTAAACAGTAACAGGGTGTGCAGCGCACCGCAAAGATGAAAGAGCAGGTCTTGCAATAATATCCTTTATTTTTCAAACATCTGGTTGTGGGACAGCAGCAAACTTCAACGCGTTTCGTTCAAAAGAACTTTTTCAAGAAGTGCTGTTACAGTAAAAGGGTCAGTTTAAATGCAGCTGTTCGCCCCGTTTTCGCGCCAAAACTGACGTCATGATGCGTCATTGAACCAATAGAATTCATCAGGCCACGCATGCGCGGCGCGCCAGAGTGTCCCTGAATCCCCAACAAGCCTCAGCCGAGCTCAATCAGGATCGGCATGCCTCTATGTGCAGCCTCTGCTGAGAGCACGCCTCTGATGGCTCTGTAGGATCCTCCACACTCCCCGTTTTCCGCGCATGCGCAAATGAGGCCACCGAGTCCCCCAGCCTAGGACATAGATGACAGTCCACAGCCTGCCAGGGGAGACACATAAAATTATTTATACTATGTGGAGGATGTTATACCACTGGAGGCACTGAAAAAGCTGGGCAAACAGCTTGCAAACCACCACATACATTACAAAGCCAAAGTGCAACTATACATAGATCAAAAATAATGTACAAAATATTCTATAGACTAATAGACTTAAACATATATGACTAAGGTCAAGAATGTACATATTTATTTACACAGTGCAAATATAAAACGAATCAACATATATGAAAATATGTATACTTATATAAACTAAACATAAATATATATGTGGGTTTAAACAACTTAGTGTAACAAATAACTTTATTGATTAAAAATTATAATTTAAAAAATATATATATATAATAAAGATATATATATAAAGCAATTAAAACAAATTAAAAAGATGTTTTTATCTTATACACATATTTGAAGAACAGCAGATTGCTTGCTCATATTAATGGAATGGAGATTATTTTATCTTTAGCATTTATAGGATTAATACATCATTATGGAGTAGTGTATTATTATTGTGGATATTGGTCCATATACACAAAAAGTTTTTCTAATGGACAATCTTGTTGTACTGTGGTCAGATCAATGAGAGCATAAGGACATTTGGTACAATATGCATAATTCAAGAAAACGCAGAATATATTCATTAAGCAAATGCGAATATATTTACACAAAGTGTAACAGGGTAATGTCATGAGGATAAATTAATTTAAATTGGGTATAGACTACTAGGAATGGGGTAGAATGGTCAAGGGGTTATCCCAGTCATGTACATGATTGATCTATATAATGGGGTTAATTGGAACATAATTTTATTGAATATATTTATTTCAAAAAATGGTTGATATTCCATTCTATATTCATCCCCTCTGGGTACCTGGTGTTTAGTGTGAATATCCAGTAGGATTCTCTACAGTCTAATGTTTTAACAGTATTTCCCCCTCTTTCTTTTTGTATTATCCTTTCGATACCCACAAATGAGAAGTTATTTATGCCTCCCTGTGTGCATTCCGTAAAATGCTTCGACACAGGGTGATTAATGTCTTGTTTACGAATCAATCCACAGTGTTCCTGCATCCTTGTTTTTAATGCCCTTGTGGTCCTACCGACATATCTCTTCCCACAGCCACAAGTAATAAGATACACCACAAAGGTGGTGTTGCAATTGATGAAGCTATATATAGTGTGACGTCTATGTGGACTGTGGGAGAAGATATGTCGAGCAGGCCTCATGAAGCTACACATATTACAGTGATTGCATCTGTATGATCCCTTGGTAAAGAATCGTTCTTGATCTTTCACAGGTGTAGATATCACACTAGGTGATAGAAATGTGGCTAGTGTCTTAGCTCTTCTATATACAAATTTTGGGCCTTTCTCTGTGTAGTTACGGAGTATGGGGTCCATTTTTAGTAATTCCCAATGCTTATTTAAAATTTTGTTCACTTGATAACTCGATTTATTGAATTGGGAAATAAACAAAGGACAAGTCCCATCTTCCTTATTCTCTTTTTTCTTATTGTTAAGGCGAGAGCCATCCCCCACTCTGGATCCGGAGGGTAGTATAGTTTCTCGTTCAATTTCTGTGACTTCCTGTAATGTGGCTTGGAGTGTCTCCCGATCATACCCTCTTTCTATGAATCTTTTTGTCTATTCCCCAGACTGAGTAACAAAATCGCTGTGAGTTGAGCAATTCCTCCTCAGTCTGAGGTACTGACCTTTGGGTATTCCCTTTATGACAGATCTTGGGTGACAGCTGTCCGCTCTAAGAAATGAATTCCTTGAATTAGGTTTTTTATATACATCAGATTGTATAGTTTGGTGAATATCTATGTAAAAGAGAATATCCAGGTAGCTTATGTGATGTGAATGATAGTTTACAGTGAGGTGAATATCTGAAGTGTTATCATTTAAATAATTAATAAACTCTAATAATGTGTCTGTGCTCCCGTGCCAAATGAAAACAAGGTCATCAATAAAGCGTTTGTAAAAAACAATATTGTGCCTATATGTGTTTGTGCTACCATAAATGAAAGTGTTCTCCCACCACCCCATAAAAAGGTTGGCATAAGAGGGGGCAAAACTTGTCCCCATGGCCGTACCCAGAAGTTGTAAATAAAATTTGTGCTCAAAAAGAAAATAATTGTGAGTGAGTAAAAAAAGTATCGATTCCATAATAAATGTTGTTGTGAGTATAGAGCTACCTGGACATTCTATAAAGTTGCGGACAGCTGCCATACCCAGATCATGCCGTATGATCGAATATAGGGAGACCACATCCATGGTGACCCACAAATAGTCCTGATTCCATGTAATTTTTTGCAGTTTAGTCAATAGGTCCCCCGAATCCAAAATGAAAGAGGGCAATGCCCTCACAAATGGCTGTAGATATTCATTTACATATTGAGACAAACCATCTCCCAAAGATCCAATGCTTGAAACTATTGGCCGACCAGGAGGGTCGACCAAAGTCTTGTGGATCTTTGGGAGATGGTGGTATATGGGAATTACGGGATGGGGATTGATAATGAAGTCTGATTCTGTTTGAAGTCATGGCGTGGCCATGCCCAGATCTATCAGCTCAAGGAGTTCCTTCTGAAAACAGTTTGTGGGGTCACGCGGTAGTACAGAGTAAGAGGACACATCTCCAAGCTGGCGAAATGCTTCCTTGAAGTAGGCAGTCCTACTCTGCACCACCACTGCCCCCCCTTTATCTGCATTCTTGATTACTAACATAGGATTATCCTGCAGAGTTTTGATAGCAATTCTTTCTTCCTTACTAAGGTTATCATTTCCCATATGGGTGAAGGAAAACCACTGAGCCAACAGTCTGAGATCACGTACCACCAAGTTCTCAAACATACTTAGGAATTGGCCCTTAGCAAAGGTGGGGTAAAACACTGACTTTTCTTTCAGATTGGATCCCCACTCCCCCAGTATGTGGGATTGTGTGTCATCCAATGTGTTACCCTGGATGAAGAGATCTTCCATATCCCTAAGTGCACAGTCATCCCTGAATGATTCATGAGTTCCTATGGGGGGAGAGTAGAGAGGGTTAGGTACATTACAAACAGTTACATCATGTTCTTCATCTGGAGTTGTCACACTCTGAGAATCACCTCTAAAGTTAGGCTTGTGAAAGAATTTTTTTAAAGTGAGCTTACGTACAAACCTATGGACATCAACCACTGCACCGAAGAGGTCGATCTCCATGGTGGGGGCATATTTAAGCCCTTTATTTAGTAGTGAAATCTCTGAGTGTGACAACTCCATACCTGAAATGTTAATGACATTATTAGTATCTGCTAGTAATTCTTTTTCCGCTTGTTTGCTCTTTTTCCTCCCATGTCTTTTCTTCCCCCCCCTCCTTGTCCTCTTTCGTCTCTCCTGAACATTTGGTAGTTTTTTGCCTGTTGATCAGTTTGGTAAGTGTCATTTTGTTTGGCAGATGTCAATTCCCCCCTAGTAGTAGAACTATCAGATGGACGTCTCTCCTCTCTGGATTGTGTAATGTTCCCACGTTGTGTATTATTAGATCTATTTTCCATATCCAAAAATGAAACTGAATGTGAAGCAGCTTCCACATCTGATAGTTCAGAATCGGCACTCTGATAATCAAAATTGCTTGTCTTCAAAATGGATTTACTGGGGGTTGATCTGCGTGGCTGGTTATTAGATGAGTCCCGCATGGTACGATCAAAAACAGGTCCTGTTCTCTGCCAATTGTATATCTGGTTTTTCTCGTAATCTATTCTGTCACGGTCATATTTATTTTGTTTGCGTATCATTATCTCTCTCTCTGCATCCTCCACAGTTTTAGCTAATATCTGATCGTATTTTGAAAAGCCCTCAATGTCCTTGAATTTCCGCAGTTTTTCCTGTAGTTCTTTAATCTGTGTGTCTAATGTTGTTTTTTCCTTAATCTTATGTTGTAGTATTAATTCCATCAAGCCAAAGGAACAGGTGTTTAGTGTGATTATCCACTGTTCTTCAAAGGTTTTATCTGGGAAGCCAAAAGTTGGCGCTTTTTTCATTCTGAGGCCTCTAGGGATTCTTTTGGTTTTTAAATAATTTTCTGTAGCGACAATGTCCCACCAGATACGGGTTTTATATATCAAGAGTCGTTCTAATTTTTGAAAATACATTTTTAAATCACAAATGTCATTGGTATCAGTTTCCACCACGTTATCAAAGACACGAAGGGCCTTCTTCCTTCTGCATGAATCATCCCCACAATTAAATGTATATGCTGTACTGCACCGACACACTTTATTCGAGCAAATACCCAGTATGTACCTGGCAGATACCTGGAATGCGCCGCTCCTCACCTCTGACAAGCCCCGTTGCGTTTGCCTTTCCAGCCTGGGTTCATGCCTGGCTGACGGGCGGCTGATCTGTTAAATGATAATGATTAGGATTTAATAGGCTGCAATGCTTCGCGTGTCTACCAGATGGCATAAATTCATGAATTGTAATGCAGTATATATATATATATACTGTGCAGTATTGCAGCCAGCAGGAATAGAATGCTTCAATCCCTGCCTGGAAAATACCTCAATGCACTCGGGCAGAAAACAGTCACAAACCTCAATACACCCGGGTATACCCGAATTCGTGGGACTAGCCGAGCTCGAATAAAGTGTGTCGCCAGTGTAGGTAAATTAATTTCTTGTACATCCTCCATTTTGTCCATTTTTAAGTTCTCACAGCCAAATTGACATGAATGTCCATAAAAAAAGTAACAGTGCACAGACCTGCTCTTGTTGTATTATATACTGGTATCCTTCAAATCAATTCATCAATTGTAATACCAGTCCATTATGCACGAGCCACCATGGGAAAGTCAATGTAGTTGTTTGTGAATGGTGCTCTAAAGTGCTGGGACTGTGTAAATGGAAGGGAGCATACACTGGTGTGTTGAATAATATGTGCAGTACTAAGCATTAAATGGGCATAGATTACCCTGAAGGTTGGGGTGGTTGTCTAAAGACACCCCCCCTTCCTCATTGGGTTAGCCCCCAGTAATGTACTCACTTTGTATGTCCTTCCCAGGCTCTCCCTTCCAGGCGTGCAGCTGTATGGTATAGAATTCCAGTAACAGGGTGTGCAGCGCACCGCAAAGATGAAAGAGCAGGTCTTGCAATAATATCCTTTATTTTTCAAACATCTGGTTGTGGGACAGCAGCAAACTTCAACGCGTTTCGTTCAAAAGAACTTTTTCAAGAAGTGCTGTTACAGTAAAAGGGTCAGTTTAAATGCAGCTGTTCGCCCCGTTTTCGCGCCAAAACTGACGTCATGATGCGTCATTGAACCAATAGAATTCATCAGGCCGCGCATGCGCGGCGCGCCAGAGTGTCCCTGAATCCCCAACAAGCCTCAGCCGAGCCCAATCAGGATCGGCATGCCTCTATGTGCAGCCTCTGCTGAGAGCACGCCTCTGATGGCTCTGTAGGATCCTCCACACTCCCCGTTTTCCGCGCATGCGCAAATGAGGCCACCGAGTCCCCCAGCCTAGGACATAGATGACAGTCCACAGCCTGCCAGGGGAGACACATAAAATTATTTATACTATGTGGAGGATGTTATACCACTGGAGGCACTGAAAAAGCTGGGCAAACAGCTTGCAAACCACCACATACATTACAAAGCCAAAGTGCAACTATACATAGATCAAAAATAATGTACAAAATATTCTATAGACTAATAGACTTAAACATATATGACTAAGGTCAAGAATGTACATATTTATTTACACAGTGCAAATATAAAACGAATCAACATATATGAAAATATGTATACTTATATAGAAACTAAACATAAATATATATGTGGGTTTAAACAACTTAGTGTAACAAATAACTTTATTGATTAAAAATTATAATTTAAAAAAAATATATATATAATAAAGATATATATATAAAGCAATTAAAACAAATTAAAAAGATGTTTTTATCTTATACACATATTTGAAGAACCACAGATTGCTTGCTCATATTAATGGAATGGAGATTATTTTATCTTTAGCATTTATAGGATTAATACATCATTATGGAGTAGTGTATTATTATTGTGGATATTGGTCCATATACACAAAAAGTTTTTCTAATGGACAATCTTGTTGTACTGTGGTCAGATCAATGAGAGCATAATACTGCTATGTAAACAGACCAGTTCAGAGCTCCAACAGTGTACTGGCACTTTCACTCAGGCCCTTATGCCTAGGGCTGGGTGGAATTAGAAAGAGAGACATGGACAACCACACACTTGTACAGCATTTGGTGGAGAATGTTTATGATATTCTCTATTGTATGTGTATTGAATGATCCTCTAGTTAAGGATCATAAGGTTTATCTGGGTTCATGAATACAATTACCTTATATATACCTTTGTGCTATAAACATTACTGTAGTCTGCCCCTCTTTGTCTGACCTACGACCATGAGTTAGGTAAGTTATATAGATCTTAGACTCAGGCCCCCACCTCAGCAGTAGGTGTTTTAGCTAAATAAGACACGTTACATCACTTCTTATAGAAGCGATTTAGAATATGCGATTTGCAATACACAATAGGGTTTTTTCTCAGATTTTATTTTGCTACTAGTGCACATGTCAAACTGCGCAGTTTGGCACAGACAAATTTGGAGCTACAATATTAGGTTTGTATAACTGGTATTTCTACTATAAGACATTTTGGTGTAATTATTTTACTTCATTATTGTTATATATAGAGAGAGCTATATTATTATGCCATGGCAGCCAGTGAGTGACTGCTGCTATTGTTATTTGTCTTTCCACAAGGAGTACAGTACTGGATATATTATTCCTGACTGTCCTTGCCACACATTGTCAGAGTTACAAATAAACTGTTCTAGAAGATTAATTATTATTCTTGGAATTATTTTTCCCAGTAATTTCAATACAGCTCAACCCCGTTATAGCACAATCCGCTACAACGCAAATTGCTTATAATGTGGTGTGAGCGTGGCTCCCGTTTAAGAAAAGAAAATGCCAAACTTTAATAACACACATACATGCCGCCAGCATACACTATCGCACCCACACAACACACACAAACACACACACTTTCCCTACTTGTTTATTGTGTGCTCTCAGTTCTGTGGGGCTGCTGCAGTGATGTGAGCTGCTTTGTGCTTGTGTCATGGCCCTGCCCCCAATCATAGCTACACCCACACAACCTGTTTAGCCATGCCCCTCCACGCCGAAATTAGGAACCTACAGACCGCAGATCACGGTGAAGCACTGTACACGTGCCAGAAGGATACAAGGCGGACATGCAGGCAAGTGCAGTGGGGCCCATGATCGCTTAACCCATGATCGAGGCGGCCATTTTTTTCAATATATATATATATTTATGCGATCCTTGTTATAAAGCGGTCTCATTCTGTGGCCCCTGAGCACTGCATTATAATGGGGTTCAGCTGCACTAATAATAATTGCTGCTATATATTACAGTTAATTAACTACAATCACAGTAACATGTGCAGCATAAGGGCCACAGTCCAGTGCCCGTTTCACTGAAAGTCCAATTAATCACAGTTGGATATTAATGCCTAATACTTGAGCTGGATCCCAGTTTTGTTACACAAATAACAAGGTATACTTTTATACATTAGAGTGATTTTTTTATTAGTTTAACTAAGCTTTAAAGCAGCCCCCTTCGCTGCTCGTCAATAGTGAACAAGTAGAGAATTAAATTAGAAAATAAAGCTGCAGTACAGCACTGGATATATTGTCCCTGGCTATCCTTGGCAACAATTTTAGAGTTACAATTAAACTGTTCTTGCAGCTTAATTATTTTTCTTGGGATAATTTTTCCCAGTAACGCGATCCTTGGGAGCCACAGAATGAGACTGCGTTATAACGGGATCGCGTTAAAGTTTTGGCGCATGAGGATTTACTGGCATCTAGATCTCTCTCCACGTTGCTGTCAGCTCCTTACTTTATAGGGCTGTGTCAACGTGCTCTCCTCTCTGCAACTGTCAGCTCTCGTGCACAGCATCGCAGAGAAAGGTCCCATGACACAACACACATTTTTTTTAAACATTCAATTCAATGCTTTATTGCTAACGGACACATACACACACCTACAACCATGTGGAAATTGAACATTAATACATTTTACATAATACACATGCAGGGATCGAACTCAGGACCTTCCATATACGGATACCAATGCTTTACCTCTTCACCACAAGCTTGGTGTGACAAGACAGAACCTATAAATATATTTATCCTCTGCAGCACATTGCCACAGTGCACAGTGCATGGTGTACGGTGTACTATGTAAATGTTACGTTTCTTTCTAACGTCTCTGACATCACACAGTCCCGGTGGTGTAGAGGTACAGAATTGAGCTAGCATATCCTTGGTTTGATTCCTATATGACATGGTATAATTTATACATTATAAAAAATTAAAATAATAATTTATAAATATATACAATCTAATAAAAATAAAATAATAATTTATAAATGTATTAACTTTAAAAAAATGTGTGTTGTGTCATGTTACCCTCCTCTGCGACGCCGCACACGAGAGCTGACAGCTGTAGAGAGGAGAACACGTGGACACAGCCCTATGAAGTGAGGAGAGAGTTGAAAGCAAAGAGGAGAGTTAATGGTAAGTCCACACGCGGCAAAATTGAGGTTTTCAAATCTCGGGAGCCATGCTCAGACCGCGTTATACAATATACAATATTGTGATTGTATAATACAATCACATATTGTAGGCCGCAAGCGCAATGAATGAGGTATATAACAAAATTGGTTTGGCAGTTTATGAAGCCTTTAACCACAAATTATTTATTTATTTACTTATAAAATATTTTACCAGGAAGTAATACATTGAGAGTTAACTCTCGTTTTCAAGTATGTCCTGGGCACAGAGTTAAGACAAATAATACATGGTTACAAATACAAATACAGTTACATAAATGAACAGGGTAAAAATATATATTATGGGCATATGAAACAGTTACAGACCAGATTAAAATGTGAGACAGCCTTAGATTTGAAAGAACTTAAACTGGTGGTGGATGTGAGAGTCTCTGGTAGGTTGTTCCAGTTTTGGGGTGCACGGTAAGAGAAGGAGGAGCGGCCGGACACTTTGTTGAGCCTTGGAACCATGAACAGTCTTTTGGAGTCTGATCTCAGGTGATAAGTGCTGCATGTGGTAGGGGTGAGGAGCTTGTTCAGATAGCTGGGTAGCTTGCCCATAAAGAATTTAAAGGCAAGACAGGAAAGGTGAACTTTGTGCCTAGACTCTAGTGATGACCAATGTAGTTCTTTGAGCATTTTGCAGTGATGTGTGTTGTAGTTGCATTGGAGAACAAAACGACAAATTGAATTGTAGAGGGTGTCAGGTGGGTTTGAGGTGCCGAGCTATATACTATGTCTCCATAGTCAATAACTGACATTAGCATCTGCTATGCGATACGCTTTCTGACCAGGAGACTTAGGGAGGATTTGTTCCTGTAAAGTACCCCTAGTTTGGCATAGGTCTTGATTGTCAGGGTATCAATGTGCATTCCGAATGTTAAGTGGGAGTCAAACCATAAGCCCAGGTATTTAAAACTAGTGACAGGGGTTAGGGTGGTGTTAGCGTTGGTTCTAATCTGGAGCTCAGTCGCTGGAAGCTTTAAAAATTTAGTCTTGGTCCCAAATACCAGTGTTACAGTTTTGTCAGTGTTTAAAAACAGTTTGTTTTGGGAACTCCAATTTTCGAGTCTCAAAAAGTCAGACTGAAGTATGTGTTGAAGGTCAGAGAGGCTATGGCTGTGTGCATATAGGATTGTGTCATATGCATACATGTGTATTGAGGCTTCCTTACAAGCTGTGGGAAGATCATTAATGAACACTGAGAAGAGTAGAGGGCCCAGAACAGAGCCTTGTGGGACACCACAGGGGGTTGGAGTTAGAGCCTGAGATGGACACATGTTGGGATCTTCCTGATAGGTAGGACTGAAACCAGTTTAAAGCTTGCTTCCCTATTCCAGAGCTCTGGAGTTTGTTAAGCAGGATAGCATGATCAACTGTATCAAAAGCCTTTGCAAAATCTAGGAATACTGCACCAGTGAGTTGTCCCCGTTCCATTCCACACTGGATTTCATTGCAAACTTTTAGCAGGGTAGTTACGGTGGAGTCAAGAAAAACAAATTTAAAGTGCGCAAAAACAACCTATTATAAAAGGGAATTTGCCCCATAAACACCTCAGTGATATAAATATAACACAACCTTTGAAGGTTAAAGTCTGCAGCTGTAGGTAAAGGAGTGAACAAACACTCCTGGAACTGAAACAGAAAAAACAAGCGCAAACGCATATGGTGAAGTATGTTCAATTTGATTAATATATATTTGATTAATATATATTAAAAGGTATGATATCTGCGTACATCAATGTGGACAAAAGTTGGCATATCGTGCACTTAGGTTAACATGTTACCCGGCACCACCAGAAGCACAGGAACCATAGAACCGCAGCAACCGCAGTGTCACCAGGATAGGTGAGGTAGCGCTGATCGTCCACCGTCTTAGGCCGTAGGAATCCAGTTGTACGTAGTAAATAGATCCTTGCAAAAAGAACTCCACAAGTACAGCAATCTGGATTTTAGTTTTAGTTACAGTGGAGTGTTTGGGACGAAAGCCAGATTGGAATTGGCTAGGGAAATTTGTCTTGGTATACTGCTGCGACACACTTTATTCGAGCAAATACTCAGTATGTACCTGGCAGATACCTGGAATGCGCCGCTCCTCACCTCTGACAAGCCCCGTTGCGTTTGCCTTCCCAGCCATGGTTCATGCCTGGCTGACGGGCGGCTGATCTGTTAAATGATAATGATTAGGATTTAATAGGCTGCAATGCTTCGCGTGTCTACCAGATGGCATAAATTCATGAATTGTAATGCAGTATATATATATATATACTGTGCAGTATTGCAGCCAGCGGTAATAAAATGCTTAAATCCCTGCCTGGAAAATAACGCAATGCACTCTGGCAGAAAACAGTCACAAACCTCAATACACCCGAGTATACCCAAATTCGTGGGACTAGCCGAGCTCGAATAAAGTGTGTCGCCAGTGTAGTAATCGCTTAATTGGGAGTGGACACATTTTTCCATGACTTTGGATAGAATTGGGAGAAGTGAGATTGGCCTGTAGTTTGAGACAGTGTTTTTGTCCCCACTTTTGAAGATTGGGACAACTCTGGCAGTTTTCCAGGTCTTAGGGATATGGCCTGCAGACCGGATAGTGTTGACTATGGAAGCAATTGGTTTGGCAATGACTGGAGCACCAAGTCGTAGGAACCTAGATTGTAGTAAGTTCCACAGGCATCTGTAATGATTGAGATACTTTGTAGTGCCAGTTACTTTGTAGCTTTTCCACAAGGTATCCCTCAGCTAGTAGAGTGCTATAAGGTCAGTTGTAAGCCATGGAATGTGGGCCCCCCGTACCCTTATTTTGCGTAGTGGAGCATGGGTATCGCAGAGTTTTAAGAACTCGGATTGGAAATAGTCGAGCACAGAATCAGGGTCGGGAATTAAATCGATTCTGTGCCATGGGCAGTTGGTAAGGTCATCCAGAAACTGTTGTGGGTTAAAGTTTTTAAATGTTCTTTTAAGGAGAACTTTAGGGCTTGATTGGGGCGGTTTAATTTTTCTTACACAGTACACTATTGCATGATCACAAATGTCTCACCATTAGAAAAAGACGTGAAATTCTTTTGTGTATTTAAGAATGTACATGTGAGACATCTACTGTACCTCTATGGCATCTAAAATTGCCTGATGGTTTGATAAACCCTAAGCTGGGTAGGGAACGTAGTTTGGTAGGGGCCAAGATAGTTTTGTGACAATCTGCTCTTCTGTATAAAATAGAGGTTTTTCATCCAGATGTATTCCCAAGACTGGCTCTTTCCTCAGAATGTCCCAATGTCTATTCATAATTGACCGGACAGACTTATGTGACTGGCTATATTTGGTAGAAAATGCTACACCATCCTTGAAAGAGGATTTAGACAAAGACTTATTTTGATATTTTTCTTTTGTTTTTTTAAGCAGACTTTCACGATCAAGATTTGCTGCTCATATAAAGGATTCATCCACAAGTGTTGTGTCAAATCCCTTTTCAATGAATTTGGCCTTCATAATGTTAGATTGAATAACGAAATCCAGATCAGTAGAACAGTTACGTTTCAGTCTACCAAATTGGCTAAAGGGAATATTCCCTAGCCAACCTTGATGGTGATTACTCTTGGCGTGAAGGTAACTATTTGATGCCACTTCTTTGATGTGTCTGGATTTCATTGTTTGAACCAACGTTGAAACAAAGATCAAGAAAAACAATGGTTTTAGGATCAACCACTGATGTGAAGAACAGACCAAAGGTGTTCCTAGAGAAATGAGTGAATAAATTGTGAATATCACCAAAAGTTGTGTACCAAATAATCAAAATATCGTCTATGAAACGGCCATAGTAGACGAGGCCCGCGCCATATGGGTTGTTAGTCCAAACGTGTTTTTCCTCCCAACAACCCATAAATAAGTTGGCATAACTAGGCACGAACCTCGTCCCCATGGCCGATCCACAGACCTGAAAATAATATTGTGATTGAAACAAAAAATAATTGTGTGTTAAAATAAAATCTATAATAGAAAAAATAAATTTATTTTGTGTTTCAGAAATACCCTTATCACCAAATAGAAAATGTTCTACCGCTGCCAGGCCTTTGGGATGTTGAATACAAGTATAGTGATGCAATATCACAAGTGGCCCATAAATATGATGGTTGCCACTGAATGTCCGAGACAGAGTAAATGACATGTAAACTGTTCCTAATATGTGACCTCAGTGTGGAAACATGGGTCATAGGTTGATAGTAATCAACATATTGGGACAAGTTCAACGTCATCGAGTCTGTCCCGGACACTATAGGCCTGCCAGGGGGAGAAGTGAGGGACTTGTGAACCTTGGGTAAATGATAAAAAATAGGAACCCGGGGATGTGCAATAAATACAAAATTTAATTCATTTTCTGTAAGAACACCGTTGGTCTGAGCCTCTTTAAGTATAACCAAAAGTTCAGTTTGGTAGATATTAGTGGGATCAGGTCGTAATTTAACATAAAAATTTTCATCTGAAAGGAGGCGGTGTGCTTCATCAACATAAGCTGGTCCATCCTGAAGCACTATCCCACCTCCTTTATCTGCCTGGCGAATAACTAAATCAAAATTGTTCTTAAATTGATCAATAGCTAGTTTTTCACCACAGGATTAATTTTTCTTAAGGGGTTTAAATCGTTGGTTCTTGCACAATTGTTGGAGATCACTATGAACCATAGAATAGAAAGTTTCAATATAACTTCCCTTAGATAAATAAGGGAAGAAATGAGACTTAGGCCTAAAAGGGGAATGACTGATGGAAATATCAGCACTTTCCATGGAGGAAACTAAGTCAAGGTCTGATGATGCAGAATTATCATCCAGGTAATCTAACCATAAAATACAAAAAAACACAGCGCACAACGCTCATAGTGCATTAAAAATTATATTCGTAACCAAACAAGTGAGGTAAGTATTACGCGTACATTAAAACAGATTAATCAGGCATGTCAAGGGTTAATGTTACCCATGCACCAATCAGCACGCCAGTGGAGATGTCATCGGTTAAGGCACACGTAGCTCTCCTTGTCACGATCGCTCGATCTCAGGATAAGGCCTGAATGGTCTCCGGCAAGATGGTATGCAGTTCAGCCAGCTCGTGATATAGACGAATAATGTCCACAGATTAAGCAGTCTCTGCTGCAGCAGGACACACGCTGTTCAGCTCTCTGGTCCGGCGCTTCCGGGTTCGTGACGTCACTCAGCGGCGACAGCACGTCGCGGTCTTTCTAAACACCGAGTTCGCTCGCAAAGGAGGGGTGCAAAGTCCAGGGTTCACAGGATGATTAGTTCCAACGCGTTTCGAAACCACAGGGGTCTCTTCATCAGGGAATATTGGCTTCTAATCAATGTAGCATTTAAATACTCCACGCCTGTCACCGATAGGCCCCTCAATTAGGAGTTTCGGCCAATACACTTCTGTTCACAATCTAACCATAAGCCTGTCACATCGCCTGTCACACCTTGGTTATTAATATCAAATATCTGTGTAGATCCTACATTATTTTTCAGTACGAAATGTCTTTTAAGAGTTAATTTCCATATAAAACGGTTATATTTTTTTTATATATATATTTTATATATATTTTAGTTATATTGGTTATTGTTTAAATAATGATTAATTATTTGGTGCTTTGTATTTTTGTGTTCCTTTATTTTGTATTTTTAATATGGTTATTTTCTTATATCTTGCTTCTTTTTGAAGTTACAGGGCTCTTGTATGTATACAAGTTTCCCCCTCAATTAACCTATGAGGTTCTAATGAGCTCTATTTAAGTCCACCATCTACTCCCTAGGTCACACCCTTGTAGAAGTCGGCGCAACAGCTGACGATACGCATAGGTTACGTCACTGTGTCTACCTGCTGATTGTGGGAGGAGAGCCGAGCAATGTGAGAGAAGTGAGAATTGGCGAGCAGCAGTTTGACTCAAACCGGCATTTGAGAGGAAGGTGTCAGCTTACTGCACCGACACACTTTATTCGAGCAAATACCCAGTATGTACCTGGCAGATACCTGGAATGCGCCGCTCCTCACCTCTGACAAGCCCCGTTGAGTTTGCCTTCCCAGCCTGGGTTCATGCCTGGCTGACGGGCGGCTGATCTGTTAAATGATAATGATTAGGATTTAATAGGCTGCAATGCTTCGCGTGTCTACCAGATGGCATAAATTCATGAATTGTAATGCAGTATATATATATATATATACTGTGCAGTATTGCAGCCAGTGGGAATAAAATGCTTCAATCCCTGCCTGGAAAATAACCCAATGCACTCGGGCAGAAAACAGTCACAAACCTCAATACACCCGGGTATACCCGAATTCGTGGGACTAGCCGAGCTCGAATAAAGTGTGTCGCCAGTGTATGTGCGGCGGTATTCAACACAGCAGTACAGCAGTAAAGATCTACCTGCTGCATCTACCTTTAATTTTAGGAATCTGGCTATCGTGAGCAGGGTATACAGGAGACAGGACAGAGTCTCTAGTGTTACTTGGATCAGCAGCACGTGATTCTTGCGTCGTGGATTTGCAGGCGCAGCTGACAGAGGGACAAAGATACCCCTCGGGGTTCATCGCGTTTACACTCATCTGGTGAGACCGTTCCCTTTCCCCCCTCTGCCTTCCCCGTGGATTCTATTTACAGATAACATCCAACAGCCTACCACGGCTATTTGTACCTTCACATTTGATATATATCAGAGTCACTCCACTCCCCACTTGTTGCTTCAGCCACATCTGTTTTGGGCAAATTAGTGCTTCATTCATTTAAAGTGCTACTCCCTCACATTAGATCTGCTGGACATATTTTGGACACAGTTTGGACAATTATTTTTTCCTCTATATTTTATCCATATATATTGTTTCATTGTTATGCTTTTTCTGTATTTATGTCATTTGTACATCAAGTAACCAACCTTTATTTCCTTTATTAAATTTCCCCCTTATTTTTAACAGCTACACAGGTTTATTCTGATATTCATATTCTTATATGGCTGAGCTCTTGAGGAAGCTGTGGTTGACACAGCGAAACGCGTGGAGCCATCTCCAAGACTTGTTTGCAGCCTGCACAACTGCTGAGAAGCTGAAGGTGCCGAGTTTGCTGTTTTTCCTGCTGCCAGCCCCCGTGTGTTCCAGACCGGAAGACGTCACTCGAATACCGGTTGTGATGTCACACGCCTTCACCGCGATCCGGCGAGGTTCCTTGGGAGGTGTAACAGCAGTGGATCCATCTAACAGCTACAGCAGCCTCAAAAAAACATTATTTGTACATTTTATATGTACTTATTGTAAGTACATTTCTTACCTTGCTTTTCCCTATAAATTTGATATCTTCAGTCTACACCATGGTCTCCCTTTGTTTTTTCCTGGTACCCCGATTCGAGTGAGATCTCCCCCTACCTCCAGCCGTTTGGGTCCCTGTTACTGCGGTCCATCACACATCTGCTGTCCTGTTCAATGCTGATTATACCACTTACCTGTTGTAAGTAGGCATTTAATAGGGCCAAGATCTTCTCTGCATCTGACTCCTTACCAATATACTGCACAATATTTTTTTTTGTATTTTTTATGTTTTGGGGTGTTCCTGCTACCATCGCTCCCTTCCAAATACCTGCATTCACATTACCTTGAGGGGAATCCATACATATTCCCCATAGGAAGGTTGAGAATTCGTTTTATGTTACACTCTATTTCACTTTGGATGTATATTTAACACTTGTATCACTTGTTATACCTTATTTCACTTTGGATGTATATATAACACCTGTATCACCTTACACTGTTTGTTCAGCGCCGGGCTAAGTCACTGGGTTTCAAAACAATCAAATCATACATTAGAGATACCACAGATATCATCCAATCATTGGAATTAATCTCTTGGCAGGATCGTTATATACTAGCTACTTCAGATGTTACTTCCTTATATAAATCTATAGCACATAAAGATGGTTGCAGTGCTGTAGAGAATGTATTGAGAGCAGATAAGGAATTGAAGAAGATCAAATCTGATTTATTTTGAACAGTATCGTTTTCATACTAGAGAAAAACTACTTCTGGTTTGACGAGGTTCTACTTGCAAAACTGCGGAACGGCCATGGGGACCAGGTTCGCACCGAGCTTTGCGAATATTTTCATGGGCCAGTGGGAGGATGGTCTTGTCTTGTCCAATGCTGAGCTCGGTGCGAACCTGGTCCTATGGCACTGTTTCAAAGAGGATATTATATTAATTTGGAAGGGAGATATGATGTCACTAGAGGTTTTTCTAGCCTCACTTGATACAAACGATTTAAACCTTAGATTTACATCCAAAATCATATGAAGAGATAGAATTTTTCGATCTGACTCTATTTGTGGAGAATGGCAATTTAAAAACGAAATCTTATTTTAAGCTGGTTAACTCCAATAACTTCACATTGGAGTCAATTTGTCATGACCTGAGTTGGGTCAAAAATATCCCATATGGCCAGTTGCACCGTATAAAGTGGACAGATGATTCAGTATATGATGAACAGTCAAAAATTTTATTAGAAAATTTCAGGAAAGAGACTACAAAACTGAGACAATTGACAATGCAAAGAAAAAATTGAGAAATTAAAATGAACTGATTTGACTAGTATAAAATATAAGAGTAAGAATGATACACAAAACAGGTTTGGGATGTCATTTATTACAGAATTTAACAGGGAGGCAATCAAATAAAGAGCATAATTGAAAAACATTGGTATATTCTCCAAAGTGACCCTGTCCCGAGAGGTAACTTACCTGAAAGATCTAACATCATTTTCAGCAGGGCACCAAATCTGAAGGGGAAAATAGCCCCCACGACATTATAAAGAACGCGTATCACTGGTAATACATGGATGGATGAACCAAAAGGTTTTTTTGGATGCATAATATGCAAAGCCTGCATCTGGAAAGACCCTGAGAAATGTATCTTTAAATCTAATAGAACGGGAGAGATATTCCCAATAGAAAGTTATGTAAATTGCAAGTCAACATTTGTGATTTATGTCTTGGAGTGCCCATGTGGCCTCCAATACATTGGGTTAGAATCTTGGAACACTTGGGAATTATTAGGAAAGGTCTATTAACACATCAAGTTTCTAACCATTTTAAATTGAAAAATCAATAAGACCCCAAAAAATTAAATAAGCATGGCCCCATTAAGCATGTCCCCATAAACTGGAGAGGGGGCAATAGACTCAATATATTAGCAAACTGCGAAACATACAGTATTGGATCCATAGAATGGACTATTATTTCCCAGGGGACTAAATAAGGACATTGATATTGGAGCTTTCCATATATAGCCCCTGTGATTGTATCACCACAGTTACATATCTTCATTTCTTCAGACAGTATGATTATTATATTTTTTATGTTATTTGATGGTATGACTATTAGCATTTTACTAATTGTGTTCTCGCTTTTCATTTTGCGTCGTATTATATTAATTATTAAAATATATATTTCGTTTTTGTTAAGTATTATGACACTACATTTATACATCATGTTATTATATTGACTGAATCCACTATTGTGTCATATTAATGGTAAAATTCGACACATTTGAGATGTGGCTATGTAAGAGCTACATTTTTAACTATGTGATCTTGATACATTGTAACATATACATAAGTGCTAGAATCGCAACCGATAGGATGTGTGATTGATGCATTCATAATAGGAATTAGCCTGGGCCAATCAGCAATTAGGGACAACAGGGTGTATATATTAATTGTAAGAAAGACAAGATTCCTGAAGAAGCAAAGTTAGCGAAACGCGTAGAATCTTGTCTGCATCCTGTTCAAGTCTGGCAGAGGAGTCCTGGCTGTGGTATTTGCGTGTCCCTAACAGTCCCACCCAGAGTCGAGTCATCACCGGAAGTGATGGAGGGTCCTGGAAAGGAGACGCACGCTGGAGAGTGAGGCGCCACGGACAAAATTCTCTGCATTCGTTCATCGTCCGTTTCTAATGTGAAAAATGTGAGTGTATTAATATTGCTATACGCTGTGATATAGAATATATTAGTGGACATACTACACCGTGTGGGTTCCTCTCTTTTTTGCTATACCAGAGGGAGAACCTACCCTGTATTTCCTACCAGGAGAAAATCCTCATTGACATCCAAATATCCTGCTGCAAATCAGCTCCAGTTAGAGAGAGAATGTGTCTCTAACATGCCTTACATTCAAAGAAATAATATGTGAGTGGATCACTATCACTTTTTTTTTCAAATTAGACACTTCCCCATACTGGTCACTCTATGTTTTTAAAATTTTTTATCTTTCATATATGCTGTGAACCATCTGCGCTCCCCTCACTTGGAAGAAAGAAAATAATTTACACAGAACATGGAACGGTCTAAAGAGGGTTAAACTAGAGCTGCATTACATTTGTTTATCACATGATCACTTGCACTATTGATGGTAGTTATTTGGTTTTATAAGTTTTGTGTGAGAAGGTTTTCTTCTTCATTTTATTATCACATGTGATTGCACTTGTTCATTTTAGCGTTCACTATTAATTTATTTCACCTATATTTCGCCTGTGCTCATTGAAGATTGAACATTTATATTAATATTAGGAGCATCCGATTAAACTTTTTCATTCCTTCAGCTTGAGGCTGCACCTCTATTTATACTCCTCCTTTGCTCCTCCTCCTCTTTATCTGCGGATCACGGATTACTGTTTTTGGTTTGAATTATTAATCCGTTGCGCAAATTTTTCAGCAATAGAAAAAATTATTCAGAAAAAGTGAAGTTCCCTTTTTGAAACGGATCCACGGAAATCTGCCGACCAAAGGAATTGGCTGATTTGAGGTGGATCTAAATCTGCAAAAACATTTTGCCCATCTCTACACTTAGATGCGATTGCCATTACCACTCTTTCTGGCCATTTATATGAAGGCCTGAAATGAGCAACAATGGTTTTCACTTTCTTATTAGTTAATATAAGAGATTGAATTTTGCTATGTGAGACACCTGGCTTGATATAACACGTCTATTAGACAAGGAATTAAAAGTCCACGAAGTTTGGTTTTAGAACATTAACATGACATTCTTACTGTATGTGATGTAATTATCATTCAATTCCAGTAATTGACCCAAGAGCATTTTAAAGATACAGATGAACTGATCAGATGACACGGAAAGTCTGTTGAAATCTTAACTACTGTATGGTTCATTTGTCTATAAAGAAATCCAGTGGTATGTAATCTGGAAATCCCTATTTAAAGTGGCAGTGACATAGAGAGAGGAACTCAGGTATAGACTAGAGTTCAGGATACAACCAAAAGAGTTAAAACAAATGTAGCCCCCTTTTCTATGTATGTATGTCTTTATTTATATAGCGCCATTAATGTACATAGCGCTTCACAGCAGTAATACACGTGACAATCATATAAATAACAAATAATACAAATAACAGATCATGGAAATAAGTGCTTTAGACATAAAAGTAAAATCTCGGAAGAGGAGTCCCTGCTCCAAGGAGCTTACAAACTAATTGGTAGGTAGGAAGAATGGACAGAGACAGTAGGAGGGAGTTCTGGTAAGTGCATTTGCAGGGGGCCAAGCTTTATGTATCATGTGTCTGTATTATCCACGGTGCTATTCATATGCTTCTTTAAGCAAGTGTATCTTAAGGTGGGTCTTAAAGGTGGATAGAGAGTGTGCTAGTCCGGTATTGAGGGGAAGTGCATTCCAGAGGTGTGGGGCAGTCAGTGAGAAAGGTTTAAGGCAGGAGATGGCTTTAGATACAAAGGAGGTAGACAGAAGACATTTAAAAGTGAGGAGAAGAATGGAGTGTGAGATGCGGGATTTGATAGGAAGCCAGTGGAGTGATTTCATTAGGGAGACACTGAGACAGATTTAGGAAAGAGTAGAGTGATTCTGGCAGCAGCGTTTACTGCTGCGGCCAGCTTCAATCTAACAAATGCCCGTAATTTTCCGGGGCTTTTTTTGGCTGGCGCCGAACTTGGCCACACTCAGCCGCATCTTCCCCTCCCCTCGCGACCCCCTGGCTGCTTGGCTGCTCCGCCTCTTCTTCGGCAGCTTCACGCATCTTCCCTCCCCTCGCGACCCCCTGGCTGCCTCTGCTCCGCCTCTTCCCGCATCTTCCCTCCATTCCCCTGTCCCCCGTCCCCTTACCCGGGGATGCCGGCAGAACGTGTGACCGGCGCCACAGTGACGCGCGTCACGCGTCACCAGCTGCGTGTCACCAGCCGCGTCTGCCCGGAGTCTGCCCGCACATTGCGGTGGCGGCCGCAGAAGACTCAGATCGGCCGCCACTGTAGGATAGATTGTAGGGGAGACAGGTGAGAGGCAGGAAGGCCGGACAGCAGGAGGTTGCAGTAATCGAGACGGGAGAGAATGAGGGCCTGAGTCAGAGTTTTAGCAGTGGAACAACAGAGGAAAAGACGTGATATTGCGGAGAAAAAAGCAACAGGTTTTAGAAACATTTTGAATGTGAGAGGAGAATGTGAGAGAGAAGTCGAGTGTGACCCCTAGGCAGCGTGCTAGGGCTACTGGGTGAATGATAGTACTACCAACAGTAATGTGGAAGGAGGTAGTAGGGCCAGGTTTGGGAGGAAGTATGAGGAGCTCTGTTTTTGCCACAATTAAGTTTAAGTCGGCGGAGGGCCATCCAGGATGATATCGCAGAGAGACATTCAGAAATGTTGGTCTGTACAGCAGGTGTAAGGTCAGGGGTAGAAAAGTAAATTATGAGATTACTAGTTTCTGAAAAGGATTAATCGCCTTAGGGGGTTAACTGTGTGGGCTCACTCTCCTCCCCTTTGCACCATGTGATATATAATGCCTACAGTATGTAAGGGTATATATAGCAGCCCCTTATATTCTAGAAGCAGGTTTTTCAGTCTGGTCTGGTAAAAAATGTTTTTGAGTTTAGTAATACAGCTCAACTCCATTATAGCATGGTCCTCGGAGGCCACCCGATCCGACCGCGCTATAACTGAGGTCGCGCAAAAATGTTTTTTAAATGGCTGCCGCGCGCCCGATTGGGAGGAGGGGGGAGGAGGAGGAGTGAGGTGGAGTGAGGCACCGGCAGCCCTATTATGTCGCCTAGCAGCCACTGCAGTTCTCCCAGCATTCCCTCCCCTCAGCAGCTCCGCACCAGCCAACCACGGATCCCCGCAACTATCTTCCAGCCTCGCACCAATCCCCCCCACCTATTCCCCCCCAACCTCGCACTGATCCTCGCACCGGGCCTCCCCCCCAGTCTCGTGCTGCCGACCCCCCAGTCTCGCGCCGATCCCCCAGCCTTGCACCGTTCCTCCCCCCCAGCAGCCCCACGATGAACCCAAAGGTGGGCTGTGACACCAAAGGTAGGGGAGGCTGTGTTTGCTGTGAGTGTATGCAGTGTGCTGTGAGTGTGTGCAGTGTGCTGTGAGTGTGTGCAGTGTGCTGTGAGTGTGTGCAGTGTGCTGTGAGTGTGCTGTGAGTGTGCTTTGAGTGTGTGCAGCATACAGGGTGCTGTGAATGTGTGCAGTGTGTGCTGGTGCTGTGAGTGTGTGCAGTTTGCTGTGAGTGTGTGCTGTGAGTGTGTGCAGTGTGCTGTGAGTGTATGCAGTGTTCTGTGAGTGTGTGCAGTGTTCTGTGAGTGTGTGCAGTGTTCTGTGAGTGTGTGCAGTGTGCAGTGAGTGTGTGCAGTGTGCAGTGAGTGTATGCAGTGTGCTGTGAGTATATGCAGTGTGCTGTGAGTGTGTGCAGTTTGCTGTGAGAGTATGCTGTGTGCTGGTGCTGCGTGTGTTGTGAGTGTATGCAGTGTGCAGTGAGTGTATGCAGTTTGCTGTGAGTTTGTGCAGTGTGTAGAGTGCTGTGAGTGTGTGCAGTGTGTACTGGTTCTGTGAGTGTGTGCAGTGTGCTGAGAGTGTGTGCAATGTGCTGAGAGTGTGTGCAGTGTGCAAAAAAAAAATATTTACATTTTTTTTTAATTCGGGGTCCATGCGTTATAGCGGATCTCGCTATAATGGGGTTGAGCTGTATGTAGTAAGATGTGTCCTGTCATCCTTTGTTGTTTTCCAGTTAGTAATGTGCCCCTTCTAAACTAGTGATTGTTAACGGAACAAGAAACGTACGTTTGTGGGAGAGAGATGCCAATTGTCCTGGTCTCTTAGGCCTCGGACATGGTCAAAAAGACCGTGCTGAGGCGTGCTGAGCCACGCTGAGGGGAAACATTATCCCTATCAGCACGGCTTTAGATGGCGCTTCCGCACGCTTCTGCAGGCGTGCGGAGGCGTGTGGAACTTCAGCAGACAAGCCAATTTTAGTTTTCCCGCTGAGGGAAGCGCAGGGCCGGTCAAATGATTGCCAGAAGCCAATGGCAGTCCGTGACGTCGGCGCCATGATGTGGCGCGCTAGCCCCGCTGCCTGCTCCGCCTCGAGGCCCGCCTCCCAAAAGCCTCCCACCCGGCACACAAGCGCACTCGCTGATGCTCATGCAGGGACAAGAAAAATCTCCTGCTTGAGCAGGAGAGCTTGAGTGTCAGCGCTGTCCAGCGCTCCTCCCTGCACCATGTCCCAGGCCTTAGCGTAGTCTACCACAGCCTGACTGCAACTGTCCTCATAGAGTTGCCGATACTGCAGCCTGTGTTCATATTCAACCTACCAGTTCAGTAGGTTCTCATTGCATTGGATATACAGTATGCATGTGGAGTTCCTTTGAGGAGGATCTGTTGTCTGCGACCTAATTCATGAGAGAGAACACAAGCGACTACCAGCTGCTCAAGCCGCTCATTAACACTATTGAACTTGCTCGCTTTTGAACTCTCTGATTGGGATAAAGAAAACGACCTAATACTGCTTCCTGTGGCAGTGGATTCACGGAGTTTGTCTATTGGACTTGCGCAGACTAAATCTGGTTCCTTCACACACTGAGAAATCTCTACTTTGCCCGCCATGTTACGTATTGACTTTATGTGAACTTTATATTCGATTATTTGGTCTTACTTTGTGTCTGCATATTACAGTACCATGATATTTGGTTTGTGCGTTTTTCTACTCTGCACCACTCTTTTCTGTCCTCTTCATTATATGATGGGATTGAGGCTAGCAATTAGGCTCACTGAGTAAATTAGTGTGAATAGTTCATAGTTGTCCCAGCTATATGAAAGAGTTTCTAGTTCCCTACACTCACATTTTCTGACTTCGATCTGCAGATGAAGGACTCTTAACAGAATATCTTTGATTTCCTTTGGGGCCCAAGCTTTTAGCCACACTGCTCCCACTCTTTGAAACAGTCTGCCTCGTACAGTTCGAGATTCAATAAAAACAGGCTCCAGACCTACCTGTTTACCCAGGCATTTAATTAATGAACCACAACCTGTCTGGGATTTAATAGCTACAGTACCAGCCCGTCCTGTATTGTATCTTTCCTTGTGTTTGGTCTCTTTTATAACCTTAAATGTTTTCTTATTTGTAACTGTGAAGCGCTTTGACTTCAGTTGGGAGAAAAAGCACTGTGATGGTAGGGGCAATGCAGCTCATATTAATAAAGGTTAAGTCCAGACATTGACCCTACCTGTCTGATGGATGTATACCCATTTGCCTGTGACTCATGTGGCCAGAATATTGTGTGCTAACACTAGCAATGTATAGGGAAGTCTTATTGTGTGTATACTGTGCTTGTTGTACACGGTAAAATGTGTTTCTTTGTTTCCTGGGCATGCTAGGCTGGTAATACACGTATCCAGCCTGCACGCCCAGGAATCAGGGTTCCAAGAGGGGGTTGAGGATAAAGGAGAGTGGAGATGAGCAATTCTCTTCTCTGGGAGGCGTTGGTCCGAAGAGCTGAGCCATTGTCTGCCGGAACAGAGTTCTGTCTATCTCATCAAGAGATAGCGAGCCAGCATTGAAAACAAGGGGAGGTAGACGCTGTTCTGATTGGTCGGTTGGTAATTCCCGTATTCCCTGTCTCACCCTCCCTGTCACACCCCCAGCCCGGATTGGCCAACACAGGCGAGGCCTCATGATATGATTGTCCCAACACGCAGAATCCGTGCCGTGATTGGTCACTGCCGTGTTCTCCCTGTTTCTCTATGGAAAGGGGAACTCTAGAAAAGCACCGGCTGATCTGATTTCCGCAGGTCTTTTCCTGGGCTTGCGTGCAGGCGATTAAGTGGTGGGCTCTGAAGATGTGCCAGAGACACCAGAAGTCAAGGCTGCCTGTTATGCTGAGTGGGAAATTCAAAGTTGCTCTGCCACAACGTGCATCCAGCGCTGTCTGGAGACTCTGGACCTCCTACAGAAGTGGAAGCTGCTCTGGGGAAGTCATTGTGGTGGCTCCGGGCACCTAGGCGACTAGGATTCCCTCTGTATAGCTCTGTTAAGTGACTTTGTGCTGTGTCTTCGGTTGAAATAAACACCCGTTTATTTGATCTCTGTGTCCTGTTTCTGGCTTGATCCCATTAAAGAGTCTGGTCTACTGTGACAAGCACTTTATAAATAAAGGTATTATTGACTGTTTAAATGCTCAATTGAAAATGAAAAAAAAAAAATATTAAAATATTTTGGGCATTGAGCCACAAAGCTCTGTTGTCACGTTAACAGTAACATTTCCGTCCTGTAAAGAGCATTGCGTTAACTATAATGGCTGTTAGTGATACTAGCATGCAACAAGGCGTTATCATAACATTGCAAACCCAGAAAAGTGTGTAAAGGTTAACACACGGAAACGTAGCATTACTTTAGTTTCGTCATACCTAAACTTGACGTTACCCATATTCAGACACTGAACTAGGCCTTTTCCATTATTAGGATGGGTGCCACACCACAGTTAGGTAAGATTGAACAATAATAGCATTGTTTCCCTCTCCTCTTTCTCTCAACTTCAGCTAAAGACCTCTTTGGATCAAAGTAACAAGATGTACAGCGGCGGATTTCAAAATCCATGGCCCCATAGTACTTACATGTAGCTTCCGCCAACTTGCTGCTGCCTCCTCCTTCCAAAGCACAGCGTCAAATGACGTCGCGTATGTCACCAACATAACGGCGCACTGTGTCATGTTGCCATGGTAACACAACATCATGACGTCACTTGACACTGTGACTTTACGTTGGTGATGTTCGCAGTGTCCTTTTACGTTAGCAATAAAGCATTGAATGTTATATTAAAAAAAAAAACCTGATGAAGCAGGGAGAGAGGAGAGAGCTGCAGAGAGGAGAGAGCTACAGATGCCGGGTAAGTGCTCGCTCGGTGGCCATTTCGCTAAAAAATAAACTTGTCAATGTTTTTAAATCGGGAGCCACGCTCTGACGGCGTTATAAGTGGATCCACGTAGTAGCGGATCGCGCTATAATGGGCTGAGCTGTATATATATGTGTCCCCAGAAATGCTGTTTTAATGCAAATTATCTGCATCCAAGTAGCATACAATTCTACCACAGGGTGGTCTAATAATAAATATTACAGTACATTTTAGCAGCAAAGTGATTTAATCCCTTCAATGTCAGTGGGGCATCTAAATGTATTGCAATTGAATGCCATGCAGAACCTTGCAGCCCCATTAATTAGTTTGTAAGCTCTTCGAAGCAGGGACTCCTTTTCCTAAATGTTCCTTTTATGTCTGAAGCACTTCTCCCCTTTATGTGTTAGTTATAGGATTGTCATGTGTATTACTGCTGTGAAGCAAATGTACATTAATGGCGCTATATAAGTAAAGACAGAATATATAAAAATATATAAATAAAGACATACTTACTGTACATACATACCAACGAGGTTAACATTAAACACAAACCTGAAACGATAAATATTTAAAAAAATAGTTAAACAATATTTTAACATATTAACAGTTTAGTAATCCAATACAGTCACTACTTTAACATCAATAACACTAACTGACATGACGTGCTCATGGGAATACCAAGGTTTAAAGGCCCATTTCGGGGGGCCGTGTTGGTTCGTGTTAAGGATGTTATTGGTATACCTCCCAGCACGCAATGGTTTTGTCAGGCCTAGTTGGCCAGGTTGTGATGTTAAGGGTCAACGTGGTAACATTTAATACAATGGCCCTTATCCTGTAAGGTGTGATAAACTCAGATGACGTGCAATCATTTGAATATCAATGGGGCTTTTCATGCGATAGCACGTCATCTGCCCTATCACACCTTACAGAATAGGGACCAATGTTTACATACTGTAATGTATTTTTCATTGCCTACTCCAGGTTTATTAGTGTTATTACGACTATGCATATAATGACCATTATATACACATACTCAAGATTTGCCTAACGCCAGGCTTGGGGAGGTGGGGGGGGGGGGGCATTGTAATACCAGAGCTGTACTAAAAAGTTCACTTTTATTGTCATTTGCCACTCCTGGCAGTATTTCCAGAGATTGTCATTTTTTTCCAACTATTAGTTAATCCTATTCTTTATGTAAAAATAGAAACATGTTGTCTATATGCTATAGCAAAGAGTAGATAAATAAATGTATGTAGCCTAATAACTGCCACAACACTTGAAATACGATTTAATTTTGAAATTAGTTAAAAGAAAAACCATGAGCATATACCTGTGAAATTCCTCAGCACGTCTGAAAAATAATCTTTGTTGTGCTGCAAGCATCTACTTGTAGGAGTCTCAAAAGAGCAGGTTGACTTCTCTTTAATATTTATCACACAAGATCTGTCTAGAGACTATCTTAATACTTTCCCAGTACACAACATTAGCCAAGTCCGCAAATATTTGTATGATGTTAGTAAAAATAATCTTACCGCAAACTTTAAATTAAAAAAATTGGAGTGGAAATCACGATAGGTTAGCAACTGGTTATAAACTGGTAGTGCATACAGCAATTATGTAATGATTAAACCACCATTAAAAATGTTTATCAAGTTTTTTTTTTCTTTTCTAGTCATCAAACAAGTGCCATTTTACTGACTACTTCTCCCTAGATTTTCCAAATCTGTTGCACATTTCATTGTAAACGTTTCCATTATTGTGGAGAAATATTGATTCAAATACATTTTCCAGTCCACTTTAAAATGGCTGCCAATATTGACTTTCTGATAATTACTTAATGAGGTGTATGCTTGGAATCATTTTGAGACCCTAAATAGCTCCTAATAAAAGTTTAATGTGCTATAAATGTCAGGATTTTGGCTGTAGTGCTGAATGAAAGTTTTGGGCCTAAATTTGCAAAGCTAAAACACATTTATAAAACAACTATGAGGCCAGCGGTTTCTTTTTATTGCAACTCCAACATATATTACTAAGTGGGACTGAACCTATAAAAATACAGTGTATTTTATTACCGTCAATATTTTTCTGTAAAATACTCCTCGGAATTGTGCTGCAGTTTGAATTCGTACATTTTAATAGACTAAACAGGGTTTCTTTTTTTTTATTTGCAAAGTGCTTGAAATGTACTGTATTAATTGAAATTAATTACGTCTGGATTATAAACCGTGTAAAAGTTGTACATGTACCATGTTTTTTTTTCTCCATGTAATTATTGCAAACTAGATGTAGATTATCTAAGGTAAGTGTGCTGTATCTCTAATTATTTGACTTACATTCCTTTAAACCCTGTCACTGCCAGTCATTTTAGACAAGCATGTGTCGGTGCTGTGAGGAGACAGGGGGTGACAGACTGGGCTAGGTGTTTGGAGATAATTGTGATCGTGTGCATTTGAAGCGATTATATTTTCCTTTCAAATTTTAGTCTTGTCAGTGTGAACGTTGTTTTTTAGTGGCATTTAATTATTAAATTTTTTTCAATTACTGTTTTTTGTGTGTGTTTGGAAGAGTGAGTAACATAGAGGGGAGGTGTGGAAGTGGGTATACAAGGGGGCGTGGGAGGACAGTGAATGAAGGGAGTGGAGATGTGAGGAGTAGAGTATGAGAAGAAGAGGTGTAGGGAGGGAGGTGTAGGGTAAGTTAGGATGCCTATGTAAGGTAAGAGGTAGGGGAGTCCAGAAGGGGCTCCTGTGATTAGGGGCAGCAGCCTTACCGCCCCGCAACCCCCAATGCAAGCACTGATGTCACACACTGGCTCATATGTATACACAGAGGAAATAACTCACAGTTGAAGAAGCCGTGTCAGCAGCTGATAGCCGGTTAGCAGGATGCGTGCTCCAGCCAGGAGGGATCATAACACAGTGAAAGAAAAAAAACGATGCACTGCAATACAGCCGCGGTCCCTTTTATTCTCAAACATCACAACATTTTTCCAGGATTTTTTTCGAATGCCACGCACTTCACCGTGTTCATGCCGCATTCTGACAGCATTCATACCGCATTCGTGTTGCATTCACAGCCGCGGTTGATGTGTTTATTGATAATGGTTCGGATTTAATTGGTTGCAATTCTTCACGTATCCGACAGATGGCAGATATTAATGAATTGTAATGCGCATGCGCTTCAGTAATGTGTCGACTTGCAGGTGTTTCATTTAAAAAAGATACCACAGTGGTCTATTGTAAATTGGCCTTGGGACTGAAGGAAGAGGTTACAATAATGTATCAATTTAGGCTTTTCATATTAAAGAAAGACAAGCACCAGTTTCTGGTCTGGTTATTGTCCAGAGATTCCTGCATGAGTGCACAAGTGCAGCCCGTGTTCCAAAAACCCGACAGAACGTACGCTTATTTAATATGGGCCGCGTTTTAATGCAACAGATGATAAGATGGCAACAGTTGTTCAAATTTATCAGTATTTTATCGAAAACTATGACTTTTACAAATTTTCGCCAGATCCTCATGTGTGGAAGCGTGCACTAAGGAAAAAGTTATGTAGCGATCCATGTTTTTTTCATATTGATCCTGATTTTATTGGAGGGTATTGGTGTGTATCACCGGGTTTTTCCAGTATCTATGATCATGCAGACGTCAAAAGGCGAAAGGTCGTGTTAAAACCAAGTAAGAGACATCAGTCGCTGGCAAGCAATGCGCCAGCACCAGCACCGGCTTCCAATAATGGTCCGACCGTCCGTGACAATCCTTGCTGTCTGTCCACGCACGGATACCTGCAGCCTGTGCCGGATTTCGCGTGCAGTTTCGAGCAAGCTTGCATGTACCGAAGCGATTTCCAGCCTCGTCAGCTGACTACAGGTGTAGTAGCCCCGCTGTCACCTGTCAACGACGTGTATGATCAAGAATACGGGACTGGCAGTGGCCTGGCGCCAGCTGATTGGGACATTCTATTGTGAGTAATATTGCCGTATTTTATTCTGTTTTTTTTATTTTGAAAATATCAATATCAGTGCGATTCAAAAGTCAAGCGATTCTCCTGTAAGCAATATCATTGGCTGAGTGGCTTCTACAGTAGATACTGCACAATTGGTGAAAAGCTAGGCGCATGCGCATTGGAACCTTCTTGAAACGCATATGCGTGTCATCACATCGACGGTAGAACAGGGGACTGACCATTACAGTAAAACTTTTACTTTTGTTTTTCCTCAGAAAAGAAAACTTTGTCATCTCATGCGGAAAACGGCAAATGGAGGGATTTCGATGGATAATATCGCTTTGTGTAACAATGCCTGCACATTGCTGAATCGGATTAAAGAAAACACGTACCGGAGTCTACAGGTTTGTGGCCGTTGTTATTGATCAGGATAGAATACCTGAAACAGTATGCTGATGTTTTCAGACCGTATACAATACCTTTTTATATATACTGTATAATAAACCCGAGAAAATAAAAAGTATGCATTTATTCTACATGTATTCCAGTACATATGTGTATACCCGTACAGCATGTATTGTTTTAATACTCTTGTGATGTACAGTACTGAGCATGCCTACAGTATACAGTACAGTATTTAAATTTTCAGGAAGCGTCCTTTTTTCGTGATTTCCTTCATAGTTCACTTTGTAGGCCCACTCGCAGTACACCAAATAGGACACGTGGTGCTTAAAAATTAACATGGCATACTTGTGGGGTAAACCAGCACTCATCACCCTATACTTCTCTCTGAGTGCCGGTGGCAGCTCGCGCAGGATGATGTCGGGCACCGTATCGATGCAAGCGTATGTAGGTTGGGTCCTGGGAGTGGGTGTTCTTCTGTGAGCGGGTGTGCTTGTGGCGGTGGGTGAGGGTAGGTTGTCTAAGAGGATGCTTTCCTCCTGTCTTGGTCGCTGTATTGTCTCCTGGCATGGTCTTGACAGGGTTGTCATGTTATCCTCCTCCTCAACGGCATACATGTACACAAAATCTTCTGGTGGAGGGGGTGAGCTTGGTGTTGGAAGGTGGTCAAAGGTCCCATTTATCACATCCATGCCACCCTCCTGCTCTGGCGTCGGGGATACAGGGACATGAACACCGAGCAAATTATGTATTCCGCTATGTCAGTCTCTATCTTCTCTATCCGTTGATCCATCTTCTCCATCCGTTGATCCATCTTCTCCATCCGTTGATCCATCTTCTGCATCCGTTGATCCATATTTAGCATGGTCTCCAGAAGCAGATCTATCTTTACCAGCACAGTAGAGTTCCCGGGGATATCCACACTTAATCCATTCAGCATGCGGTCTAAAGAGCTGGTTCTTGTGCATGGCATGCTGTGGACATCTGGGTGGATGGGTGCTACGGAGGATGAGATGGGGGTTCCATGGAGAGAAGCGGCAGCGTCGCCGGAGAAGGATGGAGGAGGTGACCTGTGGATTTCCGGGAGAGGAGAAGCGGCAACGTCGTCGAAGAGGGCTGGAAAAAGCGACCTGTGGATTTCCGGCCGAGAAGCGGCAGAGTCGTCTAAGCTTAATTGAGAAAGTGACCCGTGGATTTCAGGGGCACCGGCGGCAGCATCGTGGACGAGTAGTGGAGAAGATGGGCTGTAGATTTCCGGGAGAGCAGCAGCAGAGTCGTCAAAGTGTATTGGAGGAAGTGGTCTGCGGGTTCGATGGGTTGGCTGCCATTTGTTATGCGTTGAGTGTACATCACCGTATTTCTTCTTGACATAATAAGGCTTGCGTGTTTTAAAACCCTTAGCCTTTGGGGTCAGCAGAAGGTTTTATTTATTGGCCTTAGCCTGTCGCTTTGGCCTTGGCTTGGAAACGGCTGCCGCCTTTCGCATTTTCTGTGTGACAGGCATGGCAGAGGCGAGTGGCTTCCTGCGTCCGTAGAATCAGGGTTGATCCATTGAAGCAGATGGCACAATGCAGTATCTGGACAAGGGCAAGTTCAGATACAGATCATCGAGTGGGAGGCTATGGAAAGTGTGTAACCTTTTATACATGGCGACGAGGTACAGGTGTTAAAAGTGGGCGTACTCTACTGTGAGTCATTAACGTATAAATACACCATCCATTTTGTGGATTCACTGAACATTGAATACACATCGACTAAACATCGAATATACATTCTTGTGTTTGTATTTCTTTCTACTCGCAGCAATGCCTGTTAAAAAGATTTAAAAGGATCTCAGCATGACAATTAAGGAGATGTACACGAGCGGACACCGAATTGCAGATATCCAACGTTGGTTAGCTGCTTCTGGCTTCGTTGTGCCATCAACCACCGTGTGCTATCATGCACACAGAAAAACCAGACAATGCACAAGTACACCAACGGTAACTAACGCGCAAGTATATTTATATAACTATATAATACAATAATATATCATATATTGCTGCATATTAATAGAACTATATATTGTGTAGATCTCTCAAATTTTATAGTTATTTCGGTATATTTTTATAACAACAGTATATATATTGCTGCATATTAATAGAACTATATAGATCTCTCTAATTATATAGTTATTTCCGTATATTTTTATAACAACAGTATATATATTGTTTATATTGCTGCATATTAATAGAACTATATATTGTGTAGATCTCTCTAATTTTATAGTTATTTCGGTATATTTATATAACTACAGTATATATATTGCTGCATATTAATAGAACAATATATTGTGTAGATCTCTCTAATTTTATAGTTATTTCTGTATATTTTTATAACAGTATATATTGTTTATATTACTGCATATTAGTAGAACAATATATTGTGTAGATCTATCTCATTGTATACAATTTTTACTGCAAATTAAGTGCTGTGCTTGTGGCCTACTGCACTGTAACTTACCGGATTGTTGTTTTTCTGTACATTGTAGGGAGACAACACTTCTGGTCGACAAAATAAGTGAAGCGAATGATGAGAAGAGTGCATTAAGGGTCAAATACACTCTGCAGCAAAATCACAATCTCACTGTATCTGAGACCAGCATAAAGAAGATGAGACGCAGATTTGGATGGACATATGGACGTGTGAGGTTAGTACTGGACAGTACAGGAGGTAAAAGTGTTGGTTAAGAAACTGTACTGTACCTCTAAAATGATTTATTCCTTGTCATTACAGAGCATACCCTATGATAAGGGACGTTAACAAGATTAAGAGAGTGGTCCAGGCCCAGGCATGGATCGACAGTGGAGAAACTTTCCAGGATTGCATCTTCACTGACGAGTCTACTGTATCGCTGGAGAGATTTGCCACCTTTGCATTTCACAAAGGTCGCATATCTATGAAGCCACGTCCAAAACACCCAGTAAAGATGCATGTGTGGGGTGCCATCTCTAGGCGTGGACCAGGATGCATCGTCATCTTTGAAGGTACAGTAAAATGTATGTCACACGCGTGTGCCTTACTCACTGTACTGTACTAGTGTGTAATTTTTTGAGCACTTATATTTTCTTGTTATAGGAATCATGAATAAAGCTATCTTCCAAGAGAAAAATGTGCCTGAGATTGTGGAATACATCACACGTGAGTTCCCGGATGGTCACCATTTCTACCAGGACAACGATCCGAAGAACACAGCAACAACAGCGCATATCCTTGAGTGCGGTATCAACTGGGCGAAGACGCTAGCGGAGTAAGTGCGGTAACCGTGTCTCATTTTTTCCACTGTTTTTACTGTGTACTGTATCTCTGAAACTAATTGTCCTTTTTTTCCCCCTCCAATGACAGATCGCCAGACTTCAATCCTATCGAAATGGTCTGGCATCAGCTGAAGGGCCGTATCCGAAAAGTCGTGAAACCCTCCAAAAAGGATGAGTTGGCGCAAGGCATAAGGAGTTTTTGGAACGATGTACTCACCGTGCAATGATGCAATAAATATATTGACCATATTGCGACTGTGTTGCCCATTGTGATTGCGCGTAATGGGCAAGCATCAGGAAGGTAGTATGGTATAGTACTGTACTGTAGTATTGTAAGTACAGTATGATACAGGTAAGTATGGCACAGGTTTTCCTAGTAGTCAGAGTATACAGTAGTTCCAGTATAGACTAGTTTGACAGTGCTAACTGCATACTGTAGTCCAATATGGAGTAGCTATACAGTACACTATGCCATAATACAGTATGCACCTACAGTAACTGCTCAATTTTTTTATTTCCAGAGAGAGCAGCACCAGCCATCTGGTTACAAAGTATTTAACAGTAGTCACAGTATACAGTAGTTCCAGTATAGAGTGGTTTGACAGTACTACACAGCACACAATGCCATAATACAGTATGCACATAACTGCACTATTTTTTTGTTTTCTTGTCTTTTCAGAAACAAAAGATGGCCTGGGGGAGAGGGGGTTATCGTGTAAAGTCTGTGAACTGTTTGTACAGTTAAGTGTACAGTATCTAAACTGCAGTCATGATGTACACAAAACCTCTCCTCTCTCAATGAACTACTGTACACAGAATGAAGATGAAGATAAAGACGGGAAAAATTATATTACTACATATATATATATATTATTATATATTATTAATTAATATTATTATCAATGTGCATTATTCATGATTATCCACCGGCCCTCAATTTCCATCTAACAGAAGAACTTAATAAAGACTGCTAGGTAAAAACTATCTCTAAATCCTCTCATTGAAGCCTTTGCTGTGTGCATTATATAGTATATGCAAGTGACAATGCTAGGTAAAAACCATATTTGAATGCTGTTTTCTGTCTACCCCAATCAAATTAAGTGTTGCCACCTAGGCAGGAAACACCTTGTGTAGAAAAACATCTGTTTGAATGGGCCTCAGATGTGCTAATTAAGTAGACAGAACCACACAGTCAGGTGACTTTTTAGGCCTATATTACCCCAGATAGAACAGCCTTATGCCGCCTGCAGCCCATGTCCAAGTGGCCCATTATAAGTGGCAGGACTACTGAACAACTCAAGTTTAAAAGGAAGTTAAAAGAAGTGAAGAAGAAGTGAACACCCCAACTGGCCCTGATTCCTGCATTTGAACTACGCTGGAAAAGAGAATAGCATCTATACCACTCTGCATCATTACTGCTTTGATGCTGCCTTTACCATTTATATTTGCTGTGACTTCACTTCTTCTCAAATTATGCACTTCTTTTTACCACCCTCAGTATGTCTCTAACGCTATTCATATATCTCCATCTCTCCTTCCTTCACCACTTCTCAGTTCACATGAACTCCTTTCTTACCTGCGTCCTCTGACACAACACAGCTATATCCCCTGCACTAAAAAACACCCTTACAAATCATCCTCACACATCCTCTTTCTATCCATGCTTCTCCTCCTTGCTTCTGGGAATATCTCTCAGAATCCTGGTCCCTGCCTTATTTCTACATGCACTCGTCCTCGCCTGCCAATTGCACCCTCTACGCCTTCTGGTGTTAACCCCTCCAACCTCATACCCATCCCCTGCCACCCTCCCTCCTCTCTCCCTTTCTCCTGTGCCCTTTGGAATGCTCGCTCCCTTTCTAACAATTTCCTCTCTGTACATGACTTTTGTCTCTCTCACTCTCTGCGCTTATTTGCTATAACTAAGACCTGGCTCACTCAGTCTGACTCTGCTCTGGAAGCTGCCCTCTCCTATGGTGGCCTTTCCTTCTCCCACACTCCGCGCACTGATGGCAGGGGTGGAGGCGTGGGGCTCCTGCTCTCCTCTCTCTGCCGTTACTGAATCCTTCCTATTCCTCCATCTCTTGCTTTTCCCTCCTTTGAGGCTCACACTGTCCAGATCTTCTCTCCTGTCTCTGTCCATGTGGCAGTCATCTATCGCCCACCTACCTCTACTCATCCCCCTTCTGCCTTTCTCTCTCACTTTGAATCCTGGCTCTCTTTCTTTCTCTCCTCAGACTCCCCTGTTCTTCTCATTGGGGACTTCAACTGCCACATTGATGACCCCTCTCGCCCTTGGGCTTCCCGCTTTCTTTCTCTAACCTCTTTTGGCCTTCAACAGTGGACTGAAGCCAGCACCCACAAGGATGGCTACTACTTAGACCTGGTTTTCACTAAAAACTTCTCGCTCTCCGATTTCTCCATTTCCCCTTTTTCTCTCTCTGACCATCACCTCATCTCATTCTCTCTATCTTGCTTCTCCCCTTCTCCACCTCCATCTACCCCCTGGTTCTGCAGAAACCTGCACTCTATTCACTTGCCTGACTTTGAGTCCACTTCATGCTCCTCTCTCTCCTCTCTCAGCTCTGCTACAGACCCTGACAACCTGGTCAGGAACTACAACTCTGTCTTGTCCTCGTCTCTTGATCTACATGCCCCGCTTTCTCTCTGCCGCCCTCGCCCTTCTAACCCTAGACCCTGGCTAGATTCCCACACGCGCATGCTGCGTTCCTCCACTCATTCCTCTGAATGCCTCTGGAGGAAGTCTCACACTCTCGCAGACTTCCTTCACTACAAATGTACGCTATCCTGTTTCAACTTTGCCCTCTCGCAAGCTAAACAAGCCTACTTTTCTGCACTAATCAACATGCACAAGTCTAACCCACGCAGACTGTTCTCTGTCTTTGATACTCTACTCAAACCACCCTCAGCTGCCTCTGCTTCCTCCATCTCCGCTCAGGACTTTGCTGACTATTTTAAGGAAAAGGTGGAATCCATACGTCAGAACATCCCCTCTGTTTCTTCCTCCCATCCTACACCTCTTCCTAACTCTCCTCCTGCCTGCCTTGACTCTTTTTCCACTGTCTCAGAGGAGGATGTGTAGCTGTTAATCGCCTCTTCTCCCTCTACAACTTGCCCCCTTGACCCCATTCCCTCCCATCTCCTAAAACCTCTTGCTCCTACTATAATCCCTATGCTCACACACATTTTTAACTCCTCCCTCTGCTCTGGAACCTTTCCATCCTCCTTCAAACATGCAACAGTCATACCATTACTGAAAAACAGCAAGCTTGACCCTACCTGTCTTTCTAACTATTGACCTGTCTCCCTCCTGCCTTTTGCCTCTAAACTCCTTGAACATCTTGTATTCTCTCGCTTGCTCCATTTTCTCAACACCTATTCTCTCCTGGACCCACTACAATCTGGCTTCCACACTGCTCACTCCACGGAAAAAGCCCTCACTAAAATAACTGATGACCTCCATGCTGCCAAAGACAGAGGTCATTACACTCTGCTCATATTACTCGATCTCTGTGCAGCATTTGACACCGTGGACCACCCTCTTCTCCTTAATATTCTCCATACTCTTGGTATTCGGAACAAAGCTCTATCCTTGATCTCATCCTACCTCTCCCATCATACTTTCAGTGTCTCTTCTGCTATCACCTCCTCCTCCTCTATTGATCTCTCTGTGGGGGTACCCCAGGGCTCTGTCCTGGGACCTCTTCTCTTTTTTCTGTACACACTCTCTCTAGGTGACCTAATAACATCTTTTGGGTTTAAATATCACCTCTATGCTGACGACACAAAAATATACTTTTCAACACCCGACCTTAAACCTGCTGTTCAAACCAAAGTTTCTGAATGTCTCTCTGCTATATCATCCTGGATGGCCCTCCCCCGCCTTAAGCTCAACATGGCTAAAACAGAGCTCCTCATACTTCCTCCCAAACATGGCCCTACTACCTCCTTCCACATTACTGTTGGAACTACGATCATTCACCCAGTAGCCCAAGCACGCTGCCTATTGGTCACATTCGACTCCTCTCTCACATTCGCACCTCACATTCAAAACATTTCTAAAACCTGTCGCTTTTTCCTCCGCAATATAACAAAAATACGCCCTTTTCTCTGTTGCTCGACTGCTAAAACTCTGACTCGGGTCCTCATTCTCTCCCGTCTTGATTACTGAAACCTCCTGCTGTCCGGCCTTCCTGCCTCTCATCTGTCTCCCCTACAATCTATGAGTTATAGTGTGTTACTCGGGAGCTAGCTCTAACCGTCACTTGGTAAATGGATATGTATTTTAAGGATAGAAAGGGTATAATACAACCTTATTTGGAGTTCTCTCGAAAAGTCCTCGTGTGACTCAAATTACCCCACTAGGGTCTATCCTGGACCCTTGATAAATATGAAACAAAAGAAGAGATGGGGGAGCACAATGTGAGGGGGATGTAATATCTTTCACTGACGGTCAATGTGGTGCTTATACCTCTATTGATCCCTCATAGAAAGATCAAAAAACTCCTTGGATGGGGAGCTTACATACAAATGTGTGATCACAGGGATTAGATGGAAAAATAAATAAACTTACACGGCCTTGTGTAAGTTGTATCCCATCAAGGTTTCTTTTACTTCCTTTCGAGTCTTGCTTCTGGATGGTGGTGCTTCTTTCTTTCTGGTCCTTTTTCCTCCTTTAGGTCGGTGGATTCCTGACTGTAGTTCGCCTCTTGTGTGGATGTAAGTGTGAGTAACATAGAGGGGAGGTTTGGAAGTGGGTATACAAGGGGGCGTGGGAGGACAGTGAATGAAGGGAGTGGAGATGTGAGGAGTAGAGTATGAGAAGAAGAGGTGTAGGGAGGGAGGTGTAGGGTTAGTTAGGAGGCCTATGTAAGGTAAGAGGTAGTGGAGTCCAGAAGGGGCTCCTGTGATTAGGGGCAGCAGCCTTACTGCCCCCCAACCCCCAATGTAAGCACTGATGTCACACACTGGCTCATATGTATACACAGAGGAAATAACTCACAGTTGAAGAAGCCGTGTCAGCAGCTGATAGCCGGTTAGCAGGATGCGTGCTCCAGCCAGGAGGGATCATAACACAGTGAAAGAAAAAAAACGATGCACTGCAATACAGCCGCGTTCCCTTTTATTCTCAAACATCACCGCATTTTTCCGGGATTTTTTTTCGAATGCCACGCACTTCACCGTGTTCATGCCGCATTCTGACAGCATTCATACCGCATTCGTGTTGCATTCACAGCCACGGTTGATGTGTTTATTGATAATGGTTCGGATTTAATTGGTTGCAATTCTTCACGTATCCGCCATATGGCAGATATTCATGAATTGTAATGCGCATGCGCTTCAGTAATGTGTCGACTTGCAGGTGTTTCATTTAAAAAAGATACCACAGTGGTCTATTGTAAATTGGCCTTGGGACTGAAGGAAGAGGTTACAATAATGTATCAATTTAGGCTTTTCATATTAAAGAAAGACAAGCACCAGTTTCTGGTCTGGTTATTGTCCAGAGATTCCCGCATGAGTGCACAAGTGCAGCCCGTGTTCCAAAAACCCGACAGAACGTACGCTTATTTAATATGGGCCGTGATTAATGCAACAGATGATAAGATGGCAACAGTTGTTCAAATTTATCAGTATTTTATCGAAAACTATGACTTTTACAAAATTTCGCCAGAGCGTCATGTGTGGAAGCGTGCAATAAGGAAAAAGTTATGTAGCGATCCATGTTTTTTTCGTATTGATCCTGAATTTATTGGAGGGTATTGGTGTGTATCACCGGGTTTTTCCAGTATCTATGATCAAGCAGACGTCAAAAGGCGAAAGGTCGTGTTAAAACCAAGTAAGAAACATCAGTCGCTGGCAAGCAATGCGCCAGCACCAGCACCGGCTTCCAATAATGGTCCGACCGTCCGTGACAACCCTTGCTGTCTGTCCACGCACGGATACCTGCAGCCTGTGCCGGATTTCGCGTGCAGTTTCGAGCAAGCTTGCATGTACCGAAGCGATTTCCAGCCTCATCAGCTGACTACAGGTGTAGTAGCCCCACTGTCACCTGTCAACGACGTGTATGATCAAGAATACGGGACTGGCAGTGGCCTGGCGCCAGCTGATTGGGACATTCTATGGTGAGTAATATTGCCGTATTTTATTCTGTTTTTTTTATTTTGAAAATATCAATATCAGTGCGATTCAAAAGTCAAGCGATTCTCCTGTAAGCAATATCATTGGCTGAGTGGCTTCTACAGTAGATACTGCACAATTGGTGAAAAGCTAGGCGCATGCGCATTGGAACCTTCTTGAAACGCATATGCGTGTCATCACATCGACGGTAGAACAGGGGACTGACCATTACAGTAAAACTTTTACTTTTGTTTATCCTCAGAAAAGAAAACTTTGTAATCTCGTGCGGAAAACGGCAAATGGAGGGATTTCGATGGATAATATCGCTTTGTGTAACAATGCCTGCATATTGCTGAATCTGATTTAAAAAACCACATACCGGAGTCTACAGTTTTGTGGCCGTTGTTATTGATCAGGATAGAATACCAGAAACAGTATGCTGATGTTTTCAGACCGTATACAATATTTTTTTTATATATACTGTATGTAGCCAGGTCCCCCTTGCCGTACTGACCCACCCCTCCTTCTGGTGCGCGAGCCGCGCGTTACTTAGAGTTGTTGCCGGTTGCCGGGGACGCGAGCGGGCCGGTTGCCGGGGACGTGATCGGGCTGTCGTTAAGGCCGCGATCGCGTTGCTGCGGTCCCGCCGGCTCGTGGAGCAGGGCGCCGCCATTGTTAGGGGCGTTGCGCATGCGCAAGGGCTAGGAGCACCGGGAGGACTGCAGGGAGCTCGCGCATGCGCAGTGGAGGCACAGAAAGCCTGCGAAGCCTTAGCGAAGAGAGGAGGGCTCTGTAAGAGGACTTCAAGTCCCATGAGCCTCTGGAGCGGCCCCATGACGCCAGGGAGCGAATAGGGCTGCAGGAGCTCTGCTTGCAACAAAGGGATATATTTGGCGGGCTTGGAGCACACTAGGCAGAGAGTAACCGGAGCAGCTAGGGGAAGGAGGTAGGGTGCAGGAGTCAGTGACTCCCTGCACTAGGCCAGCAATCCCCTAGGCCCCAGATAGCCCTGAGTCACCCTAGCTGAGTGTGGTAGGGACAGGCCCTAGGTTAGGGACTCTGCCCCATTATCTATTTGTTAGTAGTGAACAAAGAATATTGGTTGTTGCTAAAAGGGAGCTGGACTATTTTCACGGAGGCCAAGCGAGCATGTGACTGCGGTCTGCGGGTAGCAGACTGATCCTCGCCACGGCACAGACGGTGTGGAGCTGCGGTGATATTATCCACGCCGGAATTCACCCCACGCGTAGGAGGATATCCCGGCGACTCAACCCCAGTGGTATTGCAGCACCCGTGGCTGGAGCCAGGGCAGGTAACCCACAACCTCACGTGCACCAACAAGGCCTATCACCAGACATAGTGGCTGCGCAGTCACACACACACAATTGTATATGACTTTGGAGTGCGAGACATTGGGTTGGGGTTTACTGGACACGGGGTGGGATCACTCTGTGGAGGTGTTATTGTCCGCCAAGGCATCTAAGGTGTTAGCATCCGCCGTGACGCATAAAGTGTGGGCACCCGCCGTGGTGCAAAGTAGCGTACACGTCCTGCGAGATGCCATAGTCAGGTTGCCCTTAGCGAGGGATACCTGTTGTTATGTTTTTGATGTTGCATGTCGTCTATGCATGTTAGTAAAGGTATTAGTTACTATTCAATCTGTGGTACATGGTTATTGTGTATTGTCCTGCGAGGAACCACTCCCCCTATTGTGGGAGCCATCGCAGGTGGAGGCACTGTACCGAGTACGCGGTTACGCATATTATCCTATAATTGTCCCAGGTTTCCCTTAGCGGAAGCTCAGCCCTCCTGTGAGCCAACAGGTAAGGCACCACATACCTATGGTAACGTTGTATGTTTCTCTGCTCCCACAGTATAATCTGCGATTGGGGGGGGGGGGAAACCCGTTACATTTGGAGGCGCTGCTGAGAGTCTCAGACCTGGGGTGCCCGGTTCCAAAATTGTTCAAAATGTCACCACCGTTACCGTACCCGTCGCGCGCAGAAGCGCATGATTGGGCAGTAGTGCTGCAAGTACCGCCGCGCCACACGCTTGTGGTGCGCCGCGTTCCCTTTGATACCCCGTCATCATTCATACAAGTGGCCTTGAGGCAACACCCAAATCTGCGAGAGGCGGCCACAATAGAAGTGTTAGAGCGACATTTGGAGACCGAGGTGTACTGCTCCGTGTTAGTGAGTATAGGGCAAGACATAACTGAAGGCCATGGACCCTTCAGCTTGTGGCTTGGAAGCTCACCCAGTTCTTGCTGTATTGTTGTCTATCCTGAACTGTCCATAAAATCAGAACCCGGCAGCTCCCACACAAATTTACAAGAGGTTTCTATGCATACATCGCCTTCACCCTCTGAAAGCTATTGCGGGGCCGACAGGGCCGCCCCCACCGACCATAGTCCACCCTTAAGTATGGCCCACTCGTCCTCTAAACCTGGGGATGAAATCCGAATGCTAGCTCAAGCCCTCCTAGAAATGGGGCAGTCCCGATCCGAAGCTCAGACCTCGCAACAGTATCGCAAACTAAAAGTCTTTTCAGGAACCAAGCCGACCCCAGCGGGCGAAGAAGCGTTCGACGTTTGGAGAGAATACACTTCTCAGGTTCTAGAAGAGTGGACGTGCTCTGAGCTGGTGAAGCGACAACGCATAATGGAATGCCTACGCCCTCCCGCATCCACCACCATACAGATGGCTAAAGATCAGCATGCGGACGTCACCGCACATCAGATGCTAGAGACTCTTGTGAGGGCATATGGGCGAACCGAGTACATAGAACAATTGATGAAGCGGTATTTCAATCTTTGCCAGAAAGACAGAGAGGAGCTATCTGATTTCCTACAGCGGATTCAAGCAGTCTTATGGGAGATGCGAAAAAGGAAAAGCATCACGGCTGCCCAGGTGGATGAATACTGTCGTGATCAATTTCTGAGAGGAGCGATACCGGGCCATCATATCGTAATCATGATAAAGTGCTCCTTGATGCAGGGTGACCCCCCTTCCTGGGAAAGGATAATGGATGAGATAAAAAAACATGAAGCCTATTGTCAGTTGCACACTTCCAAGAAGCCTAAGGAGCCTTCCACCAGTGAATCTTCACGGGCTGCTGCGGCAAAGACCAAGAAGACCCCGAGTCAGGACGATGAGGTCGCCACTAAAGATTCGGGCTCCAAAGCCAGACCCGCCCGTAAATCATCTTCTCCGTACAGGGGCCGCTCTGAACCAAGAGACCTCCTTTGCTATACCTTCGGTAAAAAGGGCCACTTCTTCCGTGATTGCCCAGAAAGGGAAGACCACTCCGAGGTCAAAACCCCCGACCGAAGAAACTCAGCCCGGTCGATGGTATGCCAAGTACAAACTGCCGGGTCTGACGTGGAGACCCCTCGGGGAACCACCGATGCCCCTGCAGATGCCGACTCCGGGGATGACGCCCCCAACCAGGAAGATTACAGCCAAGTAGGCCCTGCAGCTATCATACCGGTGTTACTAGAAGGGATCTATGCGTCGGCTCTACTGGACACGGGGTCACAAGTGACCATCATATACCGCCCGTTCTATGAACAGCACCTCTGACATTGCCCCCTGAGAGCGGCCGATCATGTGACCGTTCGGGGGCTAAATAATGAAGATTACCCCATCGATGGGATTGTAAGGGATCAAATGGAAATACTCCAACTGAACACCGGCAAGAGACACGCCATGCATGTAGCGGCCCTGGTGTGCCCGGAGCCCCAAGACCAGTGCAAGTACCCGATCATCCTGGGCACCAACACTGACATAGTACAGGCGGTGATCTGAGCGTACCTGAAAGAGACAAATGAGTTGCCGCTAGCCACCGCTCTCCTAGATCCGGTCCTACGAGAGGAGTGCAAACGGGTGTACGCCCTGGAGCGACACGGGGATCTCTACAATCCGCAATGCGGGCTGACGACCATATTACCAGGGGGAGTGCGAAGAATGGCTGTCTGGTGTTGTTATCCTGAACGAGATGGGAGTGATCAGTTTTTCTCTCTGGAAAGTACGCCTGAAGAAGAAGAGGTCCGGAGAGGATACAGGTTACTACCCGAAGTGAGGGAGTGGCTAAGGCTAAGATCCCTCTACGAACCCATATGTACAGAATCTTTCCCCCTTCCCGATGGAATTTGATGCCGACCAGAAGTTAGGTTGCATATATCCAGTCAGTCCTGTAGAAACCACGCCTCAGGTGAAGGCGGCCGTGGATGAGCGGTTAGTCGAGCTGGACTTCAACTTCGGTGAGTCGACGCTGTCCACCCAGTGGAAGAAGTGGCTGGCAACCCAGTTGAATCAACGACGACAGGTGTTCTCCACGAGTGAAATGGATGTGGGGTGCAGTCGCAGCGCCAAACATGCCATTCGACTGAGTGATACCACCCCGTTCCGCGAACGCTCTCGTCGCATCGCCCCGCGGGATGTGGACGATGTGAGGAACACCATTCACGATATGGAAGATGCCGGGATTTTGACGGAGTCCCGGGGGCCCTATGCGTTACCCATAGTGGTGGTGCGTAAAAAGAACGGATCTGTACGACTGTGTGTCGACTATCGTACACTAAACAATCGTACAATACAAGGTCAGTATAATCTTCCGCGCATTGAAGAGATACTGAATGCGCTGAATGGAAGTCAATGGTTCAGCGTGCTCGACCTCCGATCCGGGTACTATCAGGTACCTATGAATGCGGAAGATCAGGAGAAGACAGCTTTCGTCTGCCCATTGGGATTCTACCAATTTACACGGATGCCCCAAGATATATGTGGGGCGCCTGCTACCTTCCAACGGCTGATGGAAAAGACTATCGGGGACATGAGCCCGCGAGAATGTCTTGTATACCAGGATGACATCATCGTCTTCGGTAGAACTCTGGAAGAGCACGAAGAGCGATTACTTAAAGTGATCGACCGTCTGGGGAATGAAGGGTTGAAATTGTCCCTTGACAAGTGCCGGTTTTGCCATACCTCAGTGACCTACGTGGGACACATCGTGTCCGCCCAAGGGATCGCCACCGACCCCGCCAAGGTAGAAGCAGTAGTGAACTGGCCTCGTCCCGAGAATGTCACGGAGCTGCGATCCTTCCTGGGATTCTGTGGGTATTACCGTCGTTTCGTGGAAGGGTACTCTAGTAGAGCTAAACCCCTGAACAATCTGTTGAAGATATACCCCTCAGAGACCGGCAGGAAGGCTTTATCGGCCCGCCAACCGTTTGGGGATAAATGGACGTCTGAGTGCGAGCAAGCCTTCCTGAAATTGAAGAAGTGTCTGACCGAAGCGCCGGTGCTTGCGTATGCTGATCCCGAACAGCCATACGTTCTGCATGTGGATGCCAGTCTCAATGGACTGGGGCCCGTCCTGCACCAGAAACACCCTGAGGGTCTTCGGCCTGTAGCCTACATCAGCCGCAGCTTGACGCCCAGTGAACAGAGATACCCCGTCCACAAATGGAGTTCCTGGCTCTCAAGTGGGCGATCACCGAGAAGCTCCACGATTACTTGTACGGTGTCACCTTCGAGGTAAGAACGGATAACAATCCCCTCACCTACGTCAATACCTCGGCCAAGTTGGATGCCGCTGGACACCGCTGGCTGGCCGCCCTAAACAACTACAGGTTCTCCATGAAGTATAAACCGGGACCTTTGAATATAGGGGCTGACGCTTTATCCAGATGACCCGGGTTAAGTGCCATTCCAGATGATGAGGAATGGGAGGAACTCCCAGGACCTGGAGTGCGAGCTATGTGTAGCATGGCCGCCATCGTCAACGACCAAGTAGCCTTTTCAGAATTACGAGTGGTCGATTCATTGGGATGCCGGTCGCAGGCTGTCCCAGTCGCCTACTGCGACCCAAAAGGGATGAACATCACGCATGACAAGGTGTTACGGTGGAAGGATCTGGTGGACTACCAAATACGAGACCCTGTAGTTAGTATCATCAGGTGGGCTGTTGAAAAGAAGAACCCAGCCCTTCTGAAACACGCGCCCAATGGCTTGGTGGCCTTGCTCATGCGGGAATTGGACAAATTCGAAAGAGACAATTGCTTACTCTATCGGGTGGTGCAATACCACAACCACCCGGATAGGCGCCAACTAGTCCTCCCTAAGAACTTACAATACCTGGTGTTGAAGTCCCTACATGATGATCATGGACATCTTGGTATAGACAAAACCTTTGGGTTGGTCCGAGATCGCTTTTTCTGGCCCAAGATGCGAGAGGCCGTTGAACGTCATTGTCGCCGCTGTACTAGGTGTATACACCTAGCGCAAGACCCTGCCTACACGAGCAGCCCCCATGGGCCATCTAAAAAGTTCTGGCCCCATGGACCTTGTGTGTATGGACTTTCTGTGCATTGAGCCTGATAGCCGAGGAATATGCAACGTGCTGGTCGTCACGGACCATTACACCAGGTATGCCCAGGCCTTCCCCACGAAAGATCAGAAAGCCATCACCGTGGCAAAAATATTATGGGAGAAGTACTATGCACTACGGTCTTCCCAACCGCCTTCACTCCGATCAAGGACGAGACTTCGAGAGCACGCTGATTCGAGAACTGCTCAAAATGCTGAGTATTGCCAAATCACGAACGACTCCATATCACCCAGAAGGAGATGCCCTGCCCGAACGATTTAATCGAACCTTACTGGACATGCTCGGAACTCTGCAGAGCGCGCAGAAAACTGAATGGAGTCGACATGTGGAGGCCTTGGTGCATGCGTACAACTGTACCCGACACGAGTCAACTGGATTCTCCCCATACTTCCTCATGTTTGGGCGAGAGGCGAGACTACCAGTGGATGTATGCCTTCGCGTCTCGACAGATGGGATACACAACGCTACCCATTTCAAATACGTGCAGAGGCTCAAAGACAGCTTGCAGCAGGCCTATCAACAGGCTGAGAAGGCTACAGCTAAGCTGAACGCTGACAATAAAAGGCGATACGATCATAAGGTCAAATATCTGGAACTTCGTCCTGGGGATGCTGTGTTACTTCGCAATCTGGGAGTCCCGGGAAAACACAAATTGGCAGACCGATGGAGAGATGGAGTGTATGAAATAGAGTCCCAGATGCCTGGCCTCCCGGTCTATCGCATCAAAGACACTGACGGCCGTGTAAAGGTATGGCACCGTAATCATCTTCTCCCCATTCCACAAGTGGAAGATGAAGAGACAGAGATACTGGCCACACCGCTCAACGGTGAGCCCGACTTACCAGAGTTGGGTCAAGAGACTGTCAATAATGAGACCCACTCTGAAACTCCTGAAGATCCTATGGAAGGACCCTCTCAAATGGACTGCTCCACAGAAGGGGCATCTCCCAGAGGAGCTACGGGTAAAGGGCCCCGTAGGCCAACGCCTACTAAGCTGGCACCAACAGGCCAGCCTTTGAATCCACAGAGCCCGAGCTTTGTGCCTAACAGAGACTGTCCAGAGACATTTCTCCCCTCAAGGGAAGAGGCTGAGCCTCAGGACTGTGTTTATTACTCCCCCGAGGGGGTTGCGGAAGAACAGCTCCGACGGAGCCAAAGAGTCAGGCACCCCCCAACTCGGGTAACCTATGATCAAATGGGGGCACCCCATTATGAGGCTCAGCAGTGTTCTCGGAGCAAGATCCAATCTGTGATTGTGATGCTCACAGAATTGTGGAATATCGTGTAGAGTCATGCATGTGCTAAGTTATGTTTTTAAATGCATTTTCATTATATAACTTCTGTATATAGTTACATTGAGTTGTGTCCCAAGCGAGGACGTTGGGGATTTTACCGGGGGGAGGATGTAGCCAGGTCCCCCTTGCCGTACTGACCCCCCCCCCCCCTCCTTCTGGTGCACGAGCCGCGCGTTACTTAGAGTTGCGGCCGGTTGCCGGGGACACGAGCGGGCCGGTTGCCGGGGACGCGATCGGGCGGTCGTTAAGGCCGCGATCACGTTGCTGTGGTCCCGCCGGCTTGCGGAGCAGGGCGCCGCCATTGTTAGGGGCGTTGCGCATGCGCAAGGGCTAGGAGCACCGGGAGGACTGCAGGGAGCTCGCGCATGCGCAGTGGAGGCACAGAAAGCCCGCGAAGCCTTAGCCTATGAGAGGAGGGCTCTGTAAGAGGACTTCAAGTCCCATGAGCCTCTGGAGCGGCGCCATGATGCCAGGGAGCCAATAGGGCTGCAGGAGCTCTGCTTGCAACAAAGGGATACATTTGGCGGGCTTGGAGCACACTAGGCAGAGAGTAACCGGAGCAGCTAGGGGAAGGAGGTAGGGTGCAGGAGTCAGTGACTCCCTGCACTAGGCCAGCAATCCCCTAGGCCCCAGATAGCCCTGAGTCACCCTAGCTGAGTGTGGTAGGGACAGGCCCTAGGTTAGGGACTCTGCCCCATTATCTATTTGTTAGTAGTGAACAAAGAATATTGTTGTTGCTAAAAGGGAGCTGGACTATTTTCACGGAGGCCAAGCGAGCATGTGACTGCGGTCTGCGGGTAGCAGACTGATCCTCGCCAAAGCACAGACGGTGTGGAGCTGCGGTGATATTATCCACGCCGGAATTCACCCCACGCGTAGGAGGATATCCCGGCGACTCAAACCCAGTGGTATAGCAGCATCCGTGGCTGGAGCCAGGGCAGGTAACCCACAACCTCACGTGCACCAACAAGGCCTATCACCAGACATAGTGGCTGCGCAGTCACACACACACATTGGTATATGACTTGGGAGTGCGAGACATTGGGTTGGGGTTTACTGGACACGGGGTGGGATCACTCTGTGGAGGTGTTAGTGTCCGCCAAGGCGCCTAAGGTGTTAGCGTCCGCCGTGACGCATAAAGTGTGGGCACCCGCCGTGGTGCAAAGTAGCGTACGCGTCCTGCGAGACGCCATAGTCAGGTTGCCCTTAGCGAGGGATACCTGTTGTTATGTTGTTGATGTTGCATGTCGTCTATGCATGTTAGTAAAGGTATTAGTTACTATTCAATCTGTGGTACATCGTTATTGTGTATTGTCCTGCGAGGAACCACTCCCCCTATGGTGGGAGCCATCGCAGGTGGAGGCGCTGCACCGAGTACGTGTTTACTCATATTATCCTATAATTGTCCCAGGTTTCCCTTAGCGGAAGCTCAGCCCTCCTGTGAGCCAACAGGTAAGGCATCACATACCTATGGTAACGTTGTATGTTTCTCTGCTCCCACAGTATAATCTGCGATTGCGGGGGGGAAAACCCGTTACATGTATAATAAACCAAAAAAATAAAAAGTATGCATTTATTCTACATGTATTCCAGTATTCTATACCAGTACAGCATATATTGTTTTAATACTCTTATGATGTACAGTACTGAGCATGCCTACAGTATACAGTACAGTATTTAAATTTTCAGGAAGCGCCCTTTTTTCGTGATTTCCTTCATAGTTCACTTTGTAGGCCCACTCGCAGTACACCAAATAGGATACGTGGTGCTTAAAAATTAACATGGTATACTTGTGGGGTAAACCAGCACTCATCACCCTATACTTCTCTCTGAGTGCCGGTGGCAGCTCGCGCAGGATGATGACGGGCACCGTATCGATGCAAGCGTATGTAGGTTGGGTCCTGGGAGTGGGTGTTCTTCTGTGAGCGGGTGTGCTTGTAGCGGTGGGCGAGGGTAGGTTGTCTAAGAGGAAGCTTTCCTCCTGTCTTGGTCGCTGTATTGTCTCCTGGCATGGTCTTGACAGGGTTGTCATGTTATCCTCCTCCTCAACGGCATACATGTACACAAAATCTTCTGGTGGAGGGAGTGAGCTTGGTGTTTGAAGGTGGTCAAAGGTATACTTATCACATCCATGCCACCCTCCTGCTCCGGCGTCGGGGATACAGGGACATGAACTTGAAATTATTTATTCCGCTATCGCTATGTCAGTCTCTATCTTCTCCATCCGTTGATCCATCTTCTCCATCCGTTGATCCATCTTCTCCATCTGTTGATCCATCTTCTGCATCCGTTGATCCATATTTAGCATGGTCTCCAGAAGAAGATCTATCTTTACCAGCACAGTAGAGTTCCCGGGGATATCCACACTTAATCCATTCAGCATGCGGTCTAAAGAGCTGGTTCTTGTGCATGGCATGCTGTGGACATCTGGGTGGATGGGTGCTACGGAGGATGAGATGGGGGTTCCATGGAGAGAAGCGGCAGCGTCGCCGGAGAAGGATGGAGGAGGTGACCTGTGGGTTTCCGGGAGAGGAGAAGCGGCAACGTCGTTGAAGAGGGCTGGAGAAAGCGACCTGTGGATTTCCGGCCGAGAAGCGGCAGAGTCGTCTAAGCTTAATTGAGAAAGTGACCCGTGGATTTCAGGGGCACCGGCGGCAGCATCGTGGACGAGTAGTGGAGAAGATGGGCTGTAGATTTCCGGGAGAGCAGCAGCAGAGTCGTCAAAGTGTATTGGAGGAAGTGGTCTGCGGGTTCGATGGGTTGGCTGCCATTTGTTATGCGTTGAGTGTACATCACCGTATTTCTTCTTGACATAATAAGGCTTGCGTGTTTTAAAACCCTTAGCCTTTGGGGTCAGCAGAAGGTTTTCTTTATTGGCCTTAGCCTGTCGCTTTGGCCTTGGCTTGGAAACGGCTGCCGCCTTTCGCATTTTCTGTGTGACAGGCATGGCAGAGGCGAGTGGCTTCCTGCGTCCGTAGAATCAGGGTTGATCCATTGAAGCAGATGGCACAATGCAGTATCTGGACAAGGGCAAGTTCAGATACAGATCATCGAGTGGGAGGCTATGCAAAGTGTGTAACCTTTTATGCATGGCAACGAGGTACAGGTGTTAAAAGTGGGCGTACTCTAATGTGAGTCATTAACGTATAAATACACCATCCATTTTGTGGATTCACTGAACATTGAATACACATCGACTAAACATCGAATATACATTCTTGTGTTTGTATTTCTTTCTACTCGCAGCAATGCCTGTTAAAAAGATTTAAAAGGATCTCAGCATGAAAATTAAGGAGATGTACACGAGCGGACACCGAATTGCAGATATCCAAAGCTGGTTAGCTGCTTCTGGCCTCGTTGTGCCATCAACCACCGTGTGCTATCATGCACACGGAAAAACCAGACAACGCACAAGTACACCAACGGTAACTAACGCGTACGTATATTTATATAACTATATAATACAATAATATATCATATATTGCTTCATATTAATAGAACTATATATTGTGTAGATCTCTCAAATTTTATAGTTATTTCGGTATATTTTTATAACAACAGTATATATATTGCTGCATATTAATAGAACAATATACAGTATTGTGTAGATCTCTCTAATTTTATAGTTATTTCTATATATTTTTATAACAACAGTATATATATTGTTTAAATTGCTGCATATTAATAGAACTATATATTGTGTAGATCTCTCTAATTTTATAGTTATTTCGGTATATTTATATAACTACAGTATATATGTTGCTGCATATTAATAGAACAATATATTGTGTAGATCTCTCTAATTTTATAGTTATTTCTGTATATTTTTATAACAACAGTATATATTGTTTATATTACTGCATATTAGTAGAACAATATATTGTGTAGATCTATCTCATTGTATACTATTTTTACTGCAAATTATGTGCTGCGCTTGTGGCCTACTGCACTGTAACTTACCGGATTGTTGTTTTTCTGTACATTGTAGGGAGACAACTCTTCTGGTCGACAAAATAAGGGAAGAGAATGATGAGAAGAGTGCATTAAGGGTCAAATACACTCTGCAGCAAAATCACAATCTCACTGTATCTGAGACCAGCATAAAGAAGATGAGACGCAGAATTGGATGGAAATATGGACATGTGAGGTTAGTACTGGACAGTACAGGAGGTAAAAGTGTTGGTTAAGAAACTGTGCTGTACCTCTAAAATTATTTATTCCTTGTCATTACAGAGCGTACCCTATGATAAGAGACGTTAACAAGATTAAGAGAGTGGTCCAGGCCCAGGCATGGATCGACAGTGGAGAAACTTTCCAGGATTGCATCTTCACTGACGAGTCTACTGTATCGCTGGAGAGATTTGACACCTTTGCATTCCACAAAGGTCGCATATCTATGAAGCCGCATCCAAAACACCCAGTGAAGATGCATGTGTGGGGTGCCATCTCTAGGCATGGACCAGGGTGCATCGTCATCTTTGAAGGTACAGTAAAATGTATGTCACACGCGTATGCCTTACTCACTGAACTGTACAGTTTGAGCACTTTTCTTTTCTTGTTATAGGAATCATGAGTAAAGCTTTCTTCCAAGAGAAAAATGTGCCTGAGATTGTGGAATTCATCACACGTGAGTTCCCGGATGGTCACCATTTCTACCAGGACAACGATCCGAAGAACACAGCAACAACAGCGCATATCCTTGAGCGCGGTATCAACTGGGCGAAGACGCCAGCGGAGTAAGTGCGGTAACCGTGTATCATTTTTTCCACTGTTTTTACTGTGTACTGTATCTCTGAAACTAATTGTCCTTTTTTTCCCCCTCAAATGACAGATCGCCAGACTTCAATCCTATCGAAATGGTCTGGCATCAGCTGAAGGGCCGTATCCGAAAAGTCGTGAAACCCTTCAAAAAGGATGAGTTGGCGCAAGGCATAATGAGTTTTTGGAACGATGTACTCACCGTGGAACGATGCAGTAAATATATTGACCATATTGCGACTGTGTTACCCATTGTGATTGCGCGTAATTGGCAAGCATCAGGAAGGTAGTATGGTATAGTACTGTACTGTAGTATTGTAAGTACAGTATGATACAGGTAAGTATGGCACAGGTTTTCCTAGTAGTCAGAGTATACAGTAGTTCCAGTATAGACTAGTTTGACAGTGCTAACTGCATACTGTAGTCCAATATGGAGTAGCTATAAAGTACACTATGAGATAATACAGTATGCACCTACAGTAACTGCTCAATTTTTTTTATTTCCAGAGAAAGCAGCACCAGCCATCTGGTTACAAAGTATTTAACAGTAGTCACAGTATACAGTAGTTCCAGTATAGAGTGGTTTGACAGTACTACACAGCACACAATGCCATAATACAGTATGCACATAACTGCACTATTTTTTTGTTTTCTTGTCTTTTCAGAAACAAAAGATGGCCTGGGGGAGAGGGGGGGTATCGTGTAAAGTCTGTGAACTGTTTGTACAGTTAAGTGTACAGTATCTAAACTACAGTCATGATGTACACAAAACCTCTCCTCTCTCAATGAACTACTGTACACAGAATGAGGATGACGATAAAGACGGGAAAAATTATATTACTACATATATATATATATTATTATATATTATTAATTAATATTATTATCAATGTGCATTATTCATGATTATCCACCGGCCCTCAATTTCCATCTGACAGAAGAACTTAATAAAGACTGCTAGGTAAAAACCATCTCTAAATCCTCTAATTGAAGCCTTTGCTGTGTGCATTATATAGTATATGCAAGTGACAATGCTAGGTAAAAACCATATTTGAATGCTGTTTTCTGTCTACCCCTAATCAAATTAAGTGTTGCCACCTAGGCAGGGAACACCTTGTGTAGAAAACCATCTGTTTGAATGGGCCTCAGATGTGCTAATTAAGTACTGCTGCGACACACTTTCTTCGAGCAAATACCCAGTATGTACCTGGCAGATACCTGGAATGCGCCGCTCCTCACCTCAGACAAGCCCCGTTGCGTTTGCCTTCCCAGCCATGGTTCATGCCTGGCTGACGGGCGGCTGATCTGTTAAATGATAATGATTAGGATTTAATAGGCTGCAATGCTTCGCGTGTCTACCAGATGGCATAAATTCATGAATTGTAATGCAGTATATATATATATACTGTGCAGTATTGCAGCCAGCGGGAATAAAATGCTTCAATCCCTGCCTGGAAAATAACGCAATGCACTCGGGCAGAAAACAGTCACAAACCTCAGTACACCCGAGTATACCCGAATTCGTGGGACTAGCCGAGCTCGAATAAAGTGTGTCGCCAGTGTAGACAGAACCACACTGTCAGGTGACTTTTTAGGCCTATATAACCCCAGATAGAACAGCCTTATGCTGCCTGCAGCCCAAGTCCAAGTGGCATATTATAAGTGGCAGGACTACTGAACAACTCAAGTTTAAAAGGAAGTTAAAAGAAGTGAAGAAGAAGTGAACACCCCAACTGGCCCTGATTCCTGCATTTGAACTACGCTGGAAAGGAGAATATCATCTATACCACACTGCATCATTACTGCTGTGATGCCGCCTTTACCATTTATATTTGCTGTGACTTCACTTCTTCTCAAATTATGCACTTCTTTTTCCCAGCCTCAGTATGTCTCTAACTCTATTCATATATCTCCATCTCTCCTTCCTTCACCACTTCTCAGTTCACATGAACTCCTTTCTTACCTGCGTCCTCTGACACCACACAGCTATATCCCCTGCACTAAAAAACACCCTTACAAATCATCCTCACACATCCTCTTTCTATCCATGCTTCTCCTCCTTGCTTCTGGGGATATCTCTCCCAATCCTGGTCCCTGCCTTATTTGTACATGCACTCGTCCTCGCCTACCAATTGCACCCTCTACTCCTTCTGGTGTTAACCCCTCCAACCTCATACCCATCCCCTGCCACCCTCCCTCCTCTCTCCCTTTCTCCTGTGCCCTTTGGAATGCTCGCTCCCTTTCTAACAAGTTTCTCTCTGTACATGACTTTTCTCTCTCTCACTCTCTGCTCCTATTTGCTATAACTGAGACCTGGCTCACTCAGTCTGACTCTGCTCTGGAAGCTGCCCTCTCCTATGGTGGCCTTTCCTTCTCCCACACTCCACGCACTGATGGCAGGGGTGGAGGCGTGGGGCTCCTGCTCTCCTCTCTCTGCCATTACTGAATCCTTCCTATTCCTCCATCTCTTGCTTTTCCCTCCTTTGAGGCTCACACTGTCCAGATCTTCTCAACTCTCCCTGTCCATGTGGCAGTCATCTATCGCCCACCTACTTCTACTCATCCCCCTTCTGCCTTTCTCTCTCACTTTGAATCCTGGCTCTCTTTCTTTCTCTCCTCAGACTCCCCTGTTCTTCTCATTGGGGACTTCAACTGCCACATTGATGACCCCTCTCTCCCTTGGGCTTCCCGCTTTCTTTCTCTAACCTCTTTTGGCCTTCAACAGTGGACTGCAGCCAGCACCCACAAGGATGGCCACTACTTAGACCTGGTTTTCACTAAAAACTTCTCGCTCTCCGATTTCTCCATTTCCCCTTTTCCTCTCTCTGACCATCACCTCATCTCATTCTCTCTATCTTGCTTCTCCCCTTCTCCACCTCCATCTACCCCCTGGTTCTGCAGAAACCTGCACTCTATTCACTTGCCTGACTTTGAGTCCACTTCATGCTCCTCTCTCTCCTCTCTCAGCTCTGCTACAGACCCTGACAACCTGGTCAGGAACTACAACTCTGTCTTGTCCTCGTCTCTTGATCTACATGCCCCGCTTTCTCTCTGCCGCCCTCGCCCTTCTAACCCTAGACCCTGGCTAGATTCCCACACGCGCATGCTGCGTTCCTCCACTCATTCCTCTGAATGCCTCTGGAGGAAGTCTCACACTCTCGCAGACTTCCTTCACTACAAATGTACGCTATCCTGTTTCAACTTTGCCCTCTCGCAAGCTAAACAAGCCTACTTTTCTGCACTAATCAACATGCACAAGTCTAACCCACGCAGACTGTTCTCTGTCTTTGATACTCTACTCAAACCACCCTCAGCTGCCTCTGCTTCCTCCATCTCCGCTCAGGACTTTGCTGACTATTTTAAGGAAAAGGTGGAATCCATACGTCAGAACATCCCCTCTTTTTCTTCCTCCCATCCTACACCTCTTCCTAACTCTCCTCCTGCCTTCCTTGACTCTTTTTCCACTGTCTCAGAGGAAGATGTGTCGCTTTTAATCGCCTCTTCTCCCTCTACCACTTGCCCTCTTGACCCCATTCCCTCCCATCTCCTAAAACCTCTTGCTCCTACTATAATCCCTACGCTCACACACATTTTTAACTCCTCCCTCTGCTCTGGAACCTTTCCATCCTCCTTCAAACATGCAACAGTCATACCATTACTGACGAAGCCGTCACTACGTACGGCGAAACTAGTAGAGCGTAACTCCTCGTGTGAGATCCAGAGGGAGAGAGCCTGCTGTGGAGTTCCGGTGGCGTCCGCAATACGAGTTGAAGAACCCGGAAGTGACGTATCGGCCCCCTGAAGCAGCGCAGGTCGGAGACCGGATGAGGAAGCAGCATCGTGCAGAGATCCCGAGAACGCGACTCGAGTGAACCTTCATGTGTACAAACTTGCTGTTACCTTTCCGGAATCCTGTAAGCCTCCAATTTTTATCAATGCTGGATAAATATCTACATTTTTTAAGTATTGGATTGGTGTCTCTCTTTTGGATTCCTACCTCCTATTTATGTTCCTGTGTGTATGGGTCATTAGAGATGCCCATACACAGCTAATATTTCTGATACTTAGTGATCATTAATATCTAGCCTCACTGTGCTCTTATGAGAGCTCTGCCTGTGTATGTGTATTGTTAACATATTGCACTATGCGAGTATCACATTTTTTCCTTAGGCACTGACGCTCCCCTGATTCCTTTTCCCATTACTGAAAAACAGCAAGCTTGACCCTACCTGTCTTTCTAACTATTGACCTGTCTCCCTCCTGCCTTTTGCCTCTAAACTCCTTGAACGTCTTGTATTCTCTCACCTGCTCCATTTTCTCAACACCTATTCTCTCCTAGACCCTCTACAATCTGGCTTCCACACTGCTCACTCCACGGAAACAGCCCTCACTAAAATAACTGATGACCTCCATGCTGCCAAAGACAGAGGTCATTACACTCTGCTCATATTACTCGACCTCTGTGCAGCATTTGACACCGTGGACCACCCTCTTCTCCTTAATATTCTCCATACTCTTGGTATTCGGAACAAAGCTCTATCCCAGATCTCATCCTACCTCTCCCATCGTACTTTCAGTGTCTCTTCTGCTATCACCTCCTCCTCCTCTATTGATCTCTCTGTGTGGGTACCCCAGGGCTCTGTCCTGTGACCTCTTCTCTTTTCTCTGTACACACTCTCTCTAGGTGACCTAATAACATCTTTTGGGTTTAAATATCACCTCTATGCTGACGACACACAAATATACTTTTCAACACCCGACCTTAAACCTGCTGTTCAAACCAAAGTTTCTGAATGTCTCTCTGCTATATCATCCTGGATGGCCCTCCCCCGCCTTAAGCTCAACATGGCTAAAACAGAGCTCCTCATACTTCCTCCCAAACATGGCCCTACTACCTCCTTCCACATTACTGTTGGAACTACGATCATTCACCCAGTAGCCCAAGCACGCTGCCTATTGGTCACACTCGACTCCTCTCTCAAATTCGCCCCTCACATTCAAAACATTTCTAAAACCTGTCGCTTTTTCCTCCGCAATATAACAAAGATACGCCCTTTCCTCTGTTGCTCAACTGCTGAAACTCTGACTCGGGCCCTCATTCTCTCCCGTCTTGATTACTGAAACCTCCTGCTGTCCGGCCTTCCTGCCTCTCATCTGTCTTCCCTACAATCTATCCTAAATGCTGCTGCCAGAATCACTCTACTCTTTCCTAGATCTGTCTCAGCATCTCCCCTCATGAAATCCCTCTCCTGGCTTCCGATCAAATCCACATCTCACACTCCATTCTTCTCCTCACTTTTAAAGCTTTATACTCTTCTGCCCCTCCCTACATCTCAGCCCTAATTTCTCGCTATGCACCATCCCGACTCTTGCGTTCTGCTCAAGGATGTCTTCTTTCTATCCCTTTGTATCTAAAGCCCTCTCCCGCCTTAAACCTTTTTCACTGACTGCCCCACACCTCTGGAATGCTCTTCCCCTCAGTACCCGACTAGCACCTTCTCTATCAACCTTTAAGACCCACCTTAAGACACACTTGCTTAAAGAAGCATACGAATAGCACCGTAGATATTCTGAACACATGATACATATAGCTTGGTCCCCTGCAAATGCACTTACCAGAACTCCCTCCTACTGTCTCTGTACGTTCTCCCTAACTATCAATTAGACTGTAAGCTCCTCGGGGCAGGGACTCCTCTTTCTTAATGTTACTTTAATGTCTAAAGCACTTATTCCCATGATCTGTTATTTATATTATCTGTTATTTATTTGATTACCACATGTATTACTACTGTGAAGCGCTATGTACATTAATGGCGCTATATAAATAAAGACATACAATACAATAAAATTTTGTATTATTCATGATTATTTTTATATTTGTTTTTTTTGTTCCTGATAAAATAAAAAAATATTTATTTACATTCATGATAATCATAATCATTGACAACCACCCCCCCACCTACACCATAGAAAATGAAAGAATGACAAAAAGTGGTAATTTACTGCATCAACAACATGAATCAGATAATGTTTTTTTAATTCTCAATTCTCACAGTGCTGTGCAAATCAGATTTACATATCAAATTCGAAAAATTCAAAAGCGTTACCGAAAACAAAGCCTCAAAGGGTTGAAGGGGGGGGGGGGTTGGTGAGTCATGCGCAGTACTCATCAGTTAGCTCCCATCCCAAAGCGGATTACACGCAGGTACAGTGAGGTGATGCTCGGCTAGGAACGGATTACAAACACAATGGCAAGCTTCAGAAAATGAATGACTCTGTAGAGGTGTCTGTCGATAAGAGTTTCAAATCCTTGAGCGAGCCTTGAGTGTGTGCGTGGGGGAGGGGGTACAGGGTAGAGCAGCATGAATGATTAGATGTACTGCAGTTCAAAGAAATTACATAATTTCAAAAGGCAGGTCATCATAATAATTTGATCCCTACACCCTCAAATACAGTACATAAAAAGCACACAAATCAACCAGGTGCAGTCAAACGCACAGTGTCACATTCAAAAGCTACAGCACAGATTGAATATCATAATAGCAAGATGGTTTAGGCAGGCTTGTGTGGAAAAAATAAAAATGAGGATAAAAAATATATATATATATATTTTTTTTTTGATCACTCACTCTTGAACTTCAGTGGTGAATTTACAGACGCATGCGCAGTAATCATCTGCTATCAAGCAGGAATGTGATTGAAACCAGAAAGACACAAAGTCAAAGGAATGGTGTGGGAGAGGTGTAATGCACTGTAGATAAGATAAGAAGTTGAAATACTGCAGTGCAGTAAATTATCCTGTGTGTGTGCGGGAGCGAGCAAGGGGAGAGCGCTGTATATGCCGAAATGTGATACTGTTACAGCACACGCCTATGCGTTTCAACAATTTTCAAATGAGACATACAGCACTGCAAATGCATGTATAAATATGAAAATTTACAATTACTGCGCGCGCACACGCAGACTGTGTACTGACGTAGGTGGAACTGCTAATGTATTAGACTTCGAAGACAACAGCTCGCGAACGCCCCCCTAAGTTTTTAGATGGTATTGCAGTATTGCAGACAGCGATAATAAAATGCTAATATTACAAGCGCTAAAATACCGCAATACACTCCGGACACAAAAAAAACCCGTTTCTGCCCGCGGTTATCAAAGTTGCGCCGATTCGGCCGCATTAGGATGAAGGCGGCCGCCACTGTAGCTGGAAGTGAAAACTGAACGCGTTTCGTACCAAGCAGGGTACTTTGTCAAAAGTACCCTGTGTGGTACGAAACGCGTCAGAGTTTGGCTTGGATTCATGTTTATTTTGTCCAATATTGATTACATTTGCATTTTTCTAGATTGCGTACAGTTTTCACTTCCAGCTATTGCAGTGCACCGCTTTTTGTCTTTCACTTTGTTACAATTACAGAAGTAGAGTGTCCCAATTAAGAATGACAGGTACTTTATAAAGAAATACTGTATAAAAATGAACATGTAGCATACTGTACATTTTCCTACTCCCATTTACAGATGCAGCTGAAGTTATTCGAACAAATTACAGCACCGTTTTCATGTGCGCTATTGTACTCCACGCGGCATGAACGCGGCCAATCGCCCCAGGCACACGTGTTTATCGCGGTTGCTTTGTTTGAATTTCATGGATTTTGTGCAATTAAATGCAATGAAATGAATGAATTGTAATGTGTACAGTACTGTGCTACTATGCTACTGTGCTACTGTGTCAATTTCAGGTGTTTAAAAGCCAGAACACAAAAATGCCATTTTATGCACTCGCCTGCACTCCCTTCTAAAGGCGGTACAGTTGGAAGAAATTGTGCGTCATCACATGGGTATTCCGAGGTATACACCGCGTGAAGTGTTTCAATAACGGCGACTTCATCTGTATATGTCAAATACTTAAAAGCTCCCCCCCCTCTTATTGGTGTATATGCCACAGATACTGAGAATATCTGTAAGACACACACTGACTCACGTTAGAATAATTCTCACATTCTCACACTTTAAACAATTCATTCTCTACAACATTGTCAGGGAGTGAAGGGTTAACTCCCTCACTCTGCATGCAGGCAGTCCCTAGATGTATGCTGTGCTAGGATGTAGACAATTAGCTCCAGAGTAGGCCTTTAAAAGGGAGGATGTTGCTCCCTGTCAGTGTTACCTGTTCTAGAACCTGCAGACAGAGGCTGTGGGGACTGCCCTGCAGGGTGTAACTGGGAACTACAAGACTCTGCAGCCGTGAATGAGGGTAGCCAGGATGAAGTCTTGCTGTCCAGAGGATATACCTGACACAGGAGATGGACGTACTGCTGCGACACACTTTATTCGAGCAAATACCCAGTATGTACCTGGCAGATACCTGGAATGCACCGCTCCTCACCTCTGACAAGCCCCGTTGCGTTTGCCTTCCCAGCCTGGGTTCATGCCTGGCTGACGGGCGGCTGATCTGTTAAATGATAATGATTAGGATTTAATAGGCTGCAATGCTTCGCGTGTCTACCAGATGGCATAAATTCATGAATTGTAATGCAGTATATATATATATATATACTGTGCAGTATTGCAGCCAGCTGGAATAAAATGCTTCAATCCCTGCCTTGAAAATACCTCAATGCACTCGGGCAGAAAACAGTCACAAACCTCAATACACCCGGGTATACCCGAATTCGTGGGACTAGCCGAGCTCGAATAAAGTGTGTCGCCAGTGTACCTTATGAGCCTAAAGTAAGGACAATTTAGTCTGGTTTTGTTTCACTGCCTGTGAATCAACTATCTCGAGTTTTGTTTAACCAGTAAGTGGGGTAGCCACCAGGGATAGTTAGGGGCAAGATGTGTACTGTGTCGTTAGTGCTCTGAGAGGAGCTAGGCATTTTGTTTGATTGTTGCTTTGTTTGCTTTTAAGAAAAAAACTGCTAACATATCCTTATGCTTCCTGTCTTTAATGTGAGAGCAAAGATCTTGCAACGTGGCCGAGGTGTCGCAAATGGTGAAGAATGTGGGCACTCTAAAAGGCATTGCACCTAAAAGGTCTGTGGGTTTGAAAAAGAAAAAAAAAACATATGAGTTTTTAAAATGGCTACTCTGTAGAAGTAAGCCTGGTACAGAGACACCTACGAGAGGTACGAACTCTGCAAGTAAAGTCTGCCACACCTGTATGACTACCAGCTTTGATTGTAGCATATACAGAATAGTATTGATGCAAAAGCGTCTCCCGTGGTTAATATGAAGAATACACCTGAAACTGCCAGAATGGAGGAGAGGTGTTTATTGTGTAATGAGCCCGACCATACGAGACAGTGTCCCTTCAGGAATGAGCATTCCTAAGTGACCCTGGAAAGTGAGCTGTATCAGAGGTTTTTATGGTGTAAAGGAGCCCGGTGACACGGAACAGTGCCCCTTCAGGCATGATGATGATGATGATGATGATGATGATGATGATGATGATGATGATGATGATGATGATGATGATGATGATGATGATGATGATGATGATGATGATGACTCTTATGTGGCACTGGGAAAAGAGCAGCATCAGCAGTAAAAGGAATATTTATTCCAGCGAGTCAAGCAACTGCAGCAGCAAGCAACTAGCTGTGGACACAAGAAAGATATAGCAGCTTTTAACAATGAGTGTGTGCTCAGTGCCACTGATGTAAAGTCTGCCAAGGTAAAGAGGAAGAGAGAGAAAAAGAAAATAAACTCTAAACTTACAGAGGAAGTTGCAACTACATTTAAAGATGACCCTAGGACATCAGGAAGGTGTGTGTCAGAAAAGAGCCGAGATGTGCTGCAGCCCAGACTGACTGGCAAATTCATCAGTAGAATGGCGGAATCTCCAGAGGCTTCTCAGAAGCAGGGGCTAGGCCGGAGCCACAGCAGGCATCCTGACATACCAGATGGTCCATTTCTGAAGCTGTGTACCCACAAGGTGCATCTATATGGCTCTGACAGTAAGAACCCCTCAACAAACAGTACCAGAGAATTGGACTAGGAACCCAAGAGCAATGATTCCTTGATCCACGCTGAAAATGAACTGCAAACTGCCAGGCATGACTGTTGTCTCCTACATAAATGATTACATAAAGAGCATAAAGCTGGCTGCAGCAATAGCTGTGTGTGTCATTTGGAGAAGATGAAGCATCTTGTGCTGAGTGAGTTGGAGGACGTGATGACTAGTCTGGAGAAGGCAAATGCTGCTGTTGCCGCCATGGATGAGAAGCATAGAAAGTCTGACAAAATGATTGCTGGCTGGAAGCAGTTCTATGAGATCTCTCAGAAAGAGGTTCACAATCTCATCACAGAGATGGAACTCTCACTCCATCAGATCCGCGCTCTCAGCACAGAGGTGTGTAACTTGAAGGATGCTGATGGAAAGATGATTAATTTAGAGACTAAGATACACAGGGGGCACGTCGCTTCACCATACAAATACACAAAAAGTAAGGGTAAACTACCTGGTGCAGGGGAGAACGCAAAGAAACAACACACAGGTAATCAGATGATTACATAAAGCCCCCTGTAATTGCACTCTAGGTAGGTGACATTATTGGAACAATGTCATCTATAAGGAGGCCACTAAATAGCCTATTCCCTTAATAGGGTAAGCCGCAAAGGTCACACTCAAATGAAAATAAAAAACTTTTAATCAATAATGTTAAAAACGACGAGACACCATAAAAATGCATACACAATGCATAATAAAATCCCCAAATGTGTATAGGCACGAAGGGAGGCAGGGAACTGACAATGTCCAGAGCCTCAAGATAGGCCGACGCAACGCTGCGTAAATCCACACAGTATGTATGTGTGGTTGCGTACCAAAATAATTAAATAATAAATGGCACGCTGCAGTGAGTAATGGAGTGTAAGAGACCCCTCCGTGAGGTAATATACAACCTGATTAGGATCACTAGCGTGTCGACAGCTGAAGTTCCAGGAAGTAACCGGAGCTGATCGTGCCTACACGCACAAGCCGCGTGGACGTCAGCGTGATGACGTCACGTGTACCCCGACGTACGTTTCGCGCGTCACAGCGCGCTTTCTCAAGGGGGAGGAGTAACAAACATCGTATGGTTAGACCTTATATACATCTCCCTGAAGGGGAGGGGCGGACAACGGATGCGAGAAAATCGTATACTCGTATCATAGGGAACACATAAGCCCTGACGTAACAGAAAAGGAATCAATGGGAAGGAGGGGAGGAATGGGGTGGGAAGGGGCGGGATAGGACAAGGACATACAGGTGATAACCACAGTGACTCTATAGGAAGCATGTGCACATTGACAACTAACATGTAGCATTAAGTCAGTTAAGAAGTACCGAAATAGCATTGACCTATAAAGTCAAAACGGCTCCTACTAAGCTGATGTTATGTTAGGAGTCATTTCCTAACTAGACCTTCACGCTAGTCATTTCCTAACTAGACCTTCACGCACATGGCTGGGTAACAAACCCAATGGGACATACACTTGCGGACGTTGCAAGGCCTGCCCATCTATCAGAGTCACCAAAACATTTATGGATTCAATGTTACATCAAACCTACACCATCAAAGACTTCATAAATTGTCTTACCACAGGAGTTGTATATCTCATCCAATGCTCCTGTGGCAAACAATACGTGGGTGAAACTCATAGGGCATTCAAGGTGCGCATTTTAGAACACCTTGGTTCCATTAGGAACAAGCTTGATACACCAGTTGCCAGGCACATAAAGGAGGAACATCAGGGAGATTCTTCCAATCTTGGGTTTATTGGTATAGCTCATGTACCCTGGGGACCACGCAAGGGCAACTGGGACATGAAGCTACGCCAATGCGAATGCCGATGGATGCATGCATTGAAGACACTGGCACCACACGGCCTTAATGAAGGTTTTATTTTTTCCTCGTTTTTGTAAATGGGGTTAGAGGGATCCAGGTATATAGGATTTATTAACATCAGCTTAGTAGGAGCCGTTTTGACTTTTTAGGCGGCTTCGCCTAGAGTAGTCCAATCCTACATTAAACATACATATATCTGCTTTTATGCCTTCTTGCCTTCATTTGCCCTTTGGCTTTCTCTGCCTGTTTGCCAAGTGTCTACCACACTGAGGCCAATCATATGTGCCTGACCTGATGTACTTTATTGGTATGTAGGACTATATCAATGCTATTTCGGTACTTCTTAACTGACTTATTGCTACATGTTAGTTGTCAATGTGCGCATGCTTCCTATAGAGTCACTGTGGTTATCACCTGTATGTCCTTGTCCTATCCCGCCCCTTCCCACCCCATCCCTCCCCTCCTTCCCATTGATTCCTTTTCTGTTACGTCAGGGCTTATGTGTTCCCTATGATACGAGTATATGATTTTCTCGCATCCGTTGTCCGCCCCTCCCCTTCAGGGAGGTGTATATAAGGTCTAACCATACCATGTTTGTTACTCCTCCCCATTTTTATGGTGTCTCGTCGTTTTTAACATTATTGATTAAAAGTTTTTTATTTTCATTTGAGTCTGACCTTTGCGGCTTACCCTATTAAGGGATTAGGCTATTTAGTGGCCTGCTTATAGATGACATTGTTCCAATAATGTCACCTACCTAGAGTGCAATTACAGGGGGCTTTATGTAATCATCTGATTTCCTTTGTGTTGTTAATTTAGAGACTGTAAGAAGAGAGAGTGCAAGTCTGAAGGAGGAAGTTTCAGAATTTGGCTGACCTGGTCAGTGAACTGAACGAGAAGCTTAACGAGCTAGAAAAAGTGAAAAAACCATTTGAGCAAAAAAGCCAAGGATACTGTTAGCACTGGAAGAAGCATATGGTGCCTTGAAGCAGGAAAGATGCGCCCCTATGTTTCCATTTAGAACTTTCTCAGATCAGAACAGACTCCGAAAGAAAGAAGAGAAATATTCTAACAATTCAGAAATACTATTGAGCTCTTATCGAAGTGTAACACGCAGAGAAATGGAACCGTTCACCTTTTATTTGGTGGTCCAGGACCCGATTCCATCTCTTGCAAGAGAGGTACTTCTTATACGACCATCATATCATATCCTCCCTCGCATCTTGAAACACTGTCATTCCCTGACTAAGCCCCCCAAGGGCCTCAGGCCCTTGAGGCTAGTTGCCACCCCATTACCCCCTGATGGGATAAGGCAGAACTCCACCTCACTCACTGGGGAGCAGGCTACATCCTGGAATTGTCTCGTCTAAATTTGGGTTAAGAGCCTCTAATATACCTGTGGAGGGGTTTGTGACCCTGTCCCAAACTGGGCAGGTGTTAGAGGAGGTCCTGGTGTCACACCATACTATGTGTGACCCCTTACACTCCCCCCGACCCCCAGGGCATGACGCTCCCAACTGCCATCCAGCCTGCACCTGGCTATGGCAACAATCTTGCTAGTGTGCCAACGGACTCACATCCTGGCCATATGAAAGGGATTTAAGTCTGACACTACTTGCACTTACCAGAAATTACATGCCACGGCCGGGAAACACATAGCCAGGGACTCAAGGCTACATACTCCCCCTGGGGAAATCCCTCATGGTAGCGCATGAGGCCCACTATGTTTTATACCACCAAACAAATGTGTAAAACATGACATACATACACATAACTTTATAACCCTGCAGCACATATCCTGCTTTGTCATCGTACCTTATCATTGTGCAGTACCTCTCCTGCTCTAATAACGTTTGACTATACAATAGTAGTGTTTGGGGTCAGGTTTCTGGACCAATCTGCTGTTTCTATCCGGAACTGTGACCGAATAGCACTCTTCTGACTCTTTTCAATAATATACTCCACCCGGTCTATATGTACATTACGGCCGACCTTCCATACCTTGATAAGGTAAGCAACCCTATCCTCAGTGTACTGAGATCTACTACTGCAGCGGGTAGACAGATAATCCAGAACCGCATCCCTGACCCATTCCTCCCTATGCTCCTCAGCTTTCCTCATTATGGGCTTCGGTAAATAAGGATAATTGTACCCATGGGACCTTCGATAGCGCTGGACCATTAGCCGGTCAGCCCTACTGTTCTTAATGAGGATGTTATTCCTGCAAGCCTGCCCTGGCAATACCCAGAATAAAGGCTCCTCTACTGGGGCCTCATACGTAACCATCCTCGGTACAGAAGGTGACACTAGTCCCATAGCTATATCCTTCCTGCGGCCCCTGATAATTTCTGCGGTCTGCTCAGGTGTAAACTCTCCCTCTTCCCACCACTGGTTTACTACATCATCTAGTACCAGTAGGAAACGAGTCCTGTGCATGTGTGGAACATACCCCTGGAACCTAGGGTCCCACCAGTGTATCTCTTCCACCGCATTAGAACTAGACAATATAGCAGTACTTTCAGATGTTACAGTGCCTAAAGGAGAGGGTGGTCTTGGAGTTAACAACCTGAAGACCACACATTCTATAGGTGACATAGTAATAAGCAGCATTATACCAAGCGTATCATCAAAAGACACATCCCGGCCGGGACAACTCGGCACTACCTCATCCATGCATTAATGCACTTATAAAAGTTTAGTGAATAAGGCCCTATGTGAGAGACTGTCACTTTATCCCTTACTATAGGTAATAAGTCCAAGTACCTCCCTAACGTAGGAGTGAGATATATTGTACCGGGGAGGAAGTCCAGAATATATTGTTTGCCACGAGTTTCTGTCAAGTAACCAGGATGTCAGTCTATGAACATTATTGACGGATTTCCAATAATGCACCTTTACATTTAAAAAAGTTCCTGGAGCCCATCCTTGCTATATACAAGCATCCAAGACCAGCCTGCAAAGGCTTGAGAGGCTGAGCACTGCCATGTATATAGTCAATCGAATGACCTCCTTTAGAACCAGGTAAGGATGGTTACACAAATAATAAAAAATATTCATTAAAAAATAATCAAAATCCAGTCCATTCATGGAGATCCGAAGGCAGATTTGACTCTGAAAAAGGAGCACATCTGAAGTAGCTAGAAGATATGGTAATGCAATATGCAAAGTATATTGAAATTATTCACATCTCACACGTCCTAAAAGGATTTCCATAAGAACTATATTGAGTTGACGGCAAGTCTAAGGTCGTGCTTATACCCAAAGCGTCCGGGCACGCAATGCCGCAAGCCGCCAAAACAAATCCTTGGTTTCCACTGAGCGAGCACTAAGTGCACGCGAACGAGGTGGCCAAGCACACAAATTTAGAACAGATCTGGAAAATTGATTTCCTAGTGCGATGGCTTCGTCACGTGAGCGTTTCAGCCAATGAGGGTGAACCGCTCATGTGACATCATGGCCACGCCTCCCTGTCACCTTCCGATGCCTACTGCCTGCAGTGCAGGTTTCGGGTGGCGCCTCATACTGAGGGAGCATGCTCGCCCGGCCGCTGCCAGTATAATCAAGACCTAAGGCACTTTGTTACTGGAATGCATTAGTGGTAACAGGCCCAACATGATTAGAACCCACAAGCTTTGCTATTCTGAGCAGCAACTCTAGTAGAGTGCGCTAAAGCAGCTGATAAGCAGCACCACTGTCACAGCATACTTTTGCGCTCTACGGCTGTTCCTCTCAAGGTGCCTTAGACTTGTCAATATAGTTCTAATGGAAATCCTTTTAGGAAGTGCGGGGTGGCAATCATTTAAATATACTTTGGATATCTCTCATGTTTGCTCCTTTTTGAGCACAGATCTTTCTCCCTATGTTGTTTGAGGGGATATAAAGAACTTGATGCTCTAATAAAATTACTCTCACGGTGAAAATGTCGCTCATATCTACTTAGAATTAGATTTGTTGTAGACTGTAATACCTTTTAGGAGATCAACATGAGAGTTCTTAACATATGAAACTCCAGTACAGCACACAGCTTTCTAACCCTACAGGTTCCCTTGTCAAGTGTACTTTCATGTTATAACTGCGTGTCACACTTTATTTAAAACAACAGTTCCTCCAATTTTGTACAATTATTTTTAAGGTTAACTTAACCGGGGGTTCCCCCAGAGTTGATCTAAGATATCTGTAGTTTTTGTACCAATTTAGAAACAAACAACTTCAAATATGAATGCGTAGTTACAAATAGAAAGTGAAAATCTCAACTCCCGAAGACGTTACAACTTTGTATTGCTCGCTGAAACGAGTTTTGGCCCTGGACTACACACCAGACAAACCTGCTGGTCAGTTGGAAATCTGATCAGGCATTCCTGGAGTGCAGGGCACTACGGATCAGCTTCTGAGGACCCCATGTTTCAGGGAAGCTGAGCAAAACGTGAAAACCTGAAACAAATCTTCAACGGACTTCTGCTTTAAACCTGTTTCCTACTGTAGCTTAAATTTAAAAAAAACTTCTGAAGGTAAAGAGGTCAATGTGTGATCAATCTTTCAACTCACTTCCAACCATGAACTGAATTATTTTATTACACTTCTAACCAACCGGAAATGTCCACCAAGACTGCTTTGCTAGAGTTGTTTTCATTCCTTTGTCCATATATGTTTGTGGTTTGGGCTCTTAAAGTAGAAAATGTTTGTGGATAAAAATATGTCTTGGCCCAGGATTTTGATTCAATATTTTAATCTGGTCTTCGGAAATGAGGCCTGACCTAATACTTGCTAGTTAAACATGAATTATTCTAATATACAATAACATTGTACCTGCCTCTTCCTATATTGGCATTCCAAGTATTTTGAAACCTCCTCTAATGTTTTCATTAGTGTACCGGCATTTTCTAAGCACTGGCTAAGATTGTATCACCTGAGCTTGATGAAAGGGGATTTCTAGTGTTTTTTTCCTTTTAGGCAAATCAGTCAGATAAGCAGATCATGTTCTCAATGAGCACTTCACCTTCAAAGTGATAATACATGCACAATGTTAGTTGAAGTTTACTGAGCAATGTTGATAAGCCAATATTTATGCACGTTTACTACTTGAATTTGAACAGAAGAACCTCATCCCAACCGTCAAACATGGTGGTGGGAGTGTGATGGTTTGGGGCTGTTTTGCTGCCTCAGGACCTGGATGGCTTGCCATCATTGACACAACCATGAATTCTGCATTGTACCAGAAGATTCTAAAGGAGAATGTCAGGCCATCTGTCTGTGAGCTAAAGGTGAAGTGAACGTGGGTCATGCAGCAAGACAATGGGGGCTATGCAGTAAGCTCATTGGCTTTGCGTTCTGATTTTCCAAAAAAGCAGGTTCGTTAAAAAGTGAAGCCGGGGACGCGATTCACTAAGGCCTTGAGCCCATTTTTCAGGTCCGAGGACGCCCTACTTCAGGAGATACAGGCCCTGTTATGGGGTGCCGGTATCCCCTGCACTTTAAAGCTCCCGCGTCACGTGACCGGGACATTTAAATTCTGCAGGGGATACCGGCACCCCATAAAGGGCCTTTATCTCCTGAAGTAGGGGGTGCCCGAGGCTGAAACCAATGCGGTTCAGCTCAGGAGACCCCCTGCACATCTACACTAGTATTAAAACACACAAACAATAAACAATAATTCATTACCGTAGCGGATAGCCGCTATGGTAATTAAGCTGCATTAATGTAAATTTTAATAATAGTATGCGGGAGCAGGGTGTCCCCTGAGCTGAACCGCATTGATTTCTGCCTCAGTGACCCCCTGCTTCCCGAGTTACAGGCCCCAGTATGGGGCCTCGGGTGCCAGTGTCGCCGCCATCTTTATAGCGTCCAAGACGCGACGTGGGCTCTAACTCCAACTCTGATTGGCTCAAGTAGACCATGTGACAGAGGCTTTGATTCAGCCAATCAGAATTGGGATGGAGTTCCCACGCTCTTATTGGCTACCGTACCATGTGTCACCGGCCAACTTTCTTTTGATGACGTCATCTTAAAGGCAATTGAAACTCAGCCATTCTGATTGGCTGGCGTCATTGCCTTTAAATGTCGTCATCATTTTTTTTTTCCCGGCCAAATCACATGTTTTTCACGGCCCAATCAGGACCATGGGAAACATTTGACAAAAATGTGACGTCATAGGCCTATAAAAGCTTATGTCGCCTCATTTTGAAGCCAGTCGCCGAGGAGGGAACACCTCCCCTCCTAAGAAGAGAAGAAGGGCGTGGCGGAAGAAGATGGAAGAAGACGGAGAAGACGGAGAAGACCCCAAAGAAGAAAAGAAGACCCCAAGACAGAAGGGAAGGATTACAAATAGAAGAAAGAAGACACCGTTATGGATTGTAAGGGTTTATTTTTTTATGGTTACCTGTGGATTGGTTCCAGTGCTTCCGGGTCGCCTGGATTTCGGTGAGTGGGCATCTAATGGTAAGTAAACAAAAGAAAAGTTTATTATTTTAACTTTTACAGGTATTTTTTATTTTTGATTCATGTCTTTTATTTTTTCAGTCGCATTTAATGCCCCGAATGTATCTATTATGTACCTATGGCTATACATACATTCACGGACACTGAATGGGTATATTCTATGTGATTTTTGTATGTAAATGCATTGTATTTTATGCTCTATTATTGCCCCTGTATGTTATGTTTATCTATCTATATGGATAATTGTGGCCCACGGTGACCCGCGGAGACCACCTGGTGGGCCATGGCACCTGGCGGGACCCACCAACGGGCCTCCAGAACCTGTGTGAAACATGTTGCTGGTAACCTGTAGGTCTGTGAGGTGACCCATCAGGCCCACCGGGGACTCCCGTGGGCCTGGGGTATTAACCCTGTATGTAAAATAATAAATCATGTATTTATGGGGGGGCACAGGGGGTGGGTTATGTATTTAATAAATAGAATGATGTTTATTGTGGGGCTGTGTATTATTTTTATTGTGGGTACTGGGGGTGGGGGAGGGGGTATTGGCCCCAAGGGTATGTGGGTAGGCCTCCCGGCTGGGTAGTGGGTGAGGGTGGTTAGGCCTCACGGGGTGGAGGGTTAGTGGGGGGGGGTATGTAGGCCTCCCGAGTGGTGGGTGAGGGTGGGTTAACCCCTTAATGACTGTAGCGGTTAATAACCGCTATGGTGATTAAGGGGTTAAGGGACATTACATTGGATGTTTTTATTCTTGTGTATGTTTTGCAGCATCGGAGGGGGCATGGGCAGGATGAAGATGAGGATGAAGACTGCCTTCATCGTGGGTGCCTGTAACAGGTAAGTGTAATATGTTTTTACTGTATTTATTGAAAGTTATATGTATTTAAAATGGGCAAATGCATTATTATCCATATGTGGATAATAGTAATTTTGCCCATTACTGTATAGTATGTGTTAGGGGGGGTGCATTTAGTTATAAATATTGTTTATTATTTTTGGAGACGCAACATTGGTACCGCAGGCCCGCGGGTACCCCGGGACTCCCGCGGGGACAGCCAGGGACACCCGCGCGACCCCCAGGCTCCCTCGGGGACCCCTGCGGGGTCAGCCAGGGACACCCGCCGGCCTGTTGTATGGGTTTTGCGCATGCAAAAATGAAAAGCAATAATTTTTTCTAAGTACAGCTTTTTTTTGCGTTTACCTTGAGCTGACGTGTTCTGATCAACGCAACTTTCACGTACGCTAAGGTTGTGTTGCTCGGTGCATCCCGCATAAGGGCAGAATTTAACGCAAACAGGGCTACGAACGAGCGAAGTTGGACTTAGAAAAAATTACTGAAAAAAGTCAGTTTTAGAGTGCAAAGTGCCTGTTTGCGTTGCTTAGTGCATCGGGTTGAGCGCAACATCACGTTCTAAGAGCACTTTGCGCTCTAAAAGTGACTTAACGGAGCTTAGTGCATGACCCCCAATGATCCTAAACATACAATTAGATCTGCAAAAGAATGGCTGCAGAAGAAGAAATTCTGTGTTTTAGAATGGCATAGTCAAAGTCCCAACCTAAACCCCATAAAAATGTTGTGGCAGGACTTGAACTGAGCTGTCCTTGCAAGTAAGCCCTCAAATGTCACTAAGTTTAAGCAGTTCTGTAAAGAGGAATGGGCAAAAATGCCTCAAAACCGATGTGAGACTGACCAGCAGTTACAGGAAACACTTATTGCTGCTCAAGGAGTACTGAATCTAAAGGTTCACATACTTTTTCACAAATGGAGATTGAATGTTGAATCATTTGTGGATAAATAAATGTTGAGAAAGTATGTTTTTGTGTCATTTGTTTGATCAGGTTATCTTTATCTATTTTTAGGGCTTAGATTAAGATCTAATAACCAGGATTTACCGGCATCTGCATCTCTCTCCTATCTGCAGCTGTCAGCTCTCTCTCCCTTCTCTAACATATCCCTTCATAGGGCTATGTCCACGTGTGCGGCACTTACGTAGACTTGGAGTGGAGAGGTTTTTTGTTTTTTTTTAACATTCAATTCTTAACCTCTACAGCACATTGCAATGGACTGCACTGTGTACTATGCGTATATAAAGTTTGTTTTTGGAGTCTGTGACATCACAGGATCCCTGTGGTGTAGAGGTAGAGAATTGGTACTAGCATATAAAAGGTCCTGGATTCGATTCCTGTATGATATGGTACAATTTATAAATTATAAAATAAATAATATAATAATTTATAAATAAATTATACAATATAATAAAAATAAAATAATAATTTATAAATTAAATAAAATAAAATGTATGTATTTAGTGAGGGGGATGTATTGATTGAAATGTAGGTCATGTTTTTATATTTTACATACAGGAATGGTACTGCAAACCAGCGGTGACCAACGGACACCACCCGAGGACCCCTGGACACCAACGGGTACCACCTGAGGACCCACGGACACCTGCAGGGAGGAACCTATTGGGACCGCCTGAGCGACCCCAGACCCTGTTGGAACCACCCAAGAGCCCCCAGACCCCAATGGGAACCACCCGAGGTCCCCAAGACACCTGTGGGGACAACTCGGGGACCCTCAGAAACCTGTGGGCACCACCCGTGGAAACCATTGGAGCCTGCAGGGACCACCTGGAGGCCCCCAGACACCCTTGATTACTCCCGGGGTTCACTGTGGGGCCTGCTGACACCCGTGGGGACCACCCAGGGACCCCCGCTGGCATGTGGTATTAATCCTGTGTGTAAAATAATAAATAATGGTTTTATATGGGTTGTGTCTTGGAGTTTATAAGTGATTGTAATGTTTATTGGGGGCTCAGGAGGTGGGTAGTGGGCCGGTTGTGAGTATTTTGTTTTATTGTGGGTAGCGGTGGTGTGTGAAGGGGGTTTTAGCCCCAAGGATGGGTGTTTAGGCCTACCAGGTGGGTAGTGGTATTCGTTAACCCCTTCATCACCTTAGCGGAATTAACCACAAAGGTAATGAAGGGGTTAAGTCCACCTGCTAACCCCCCCGCAAGGCCTAAACACCCACCAAAGGTCAAATACCACCCTTGCTACTCACAATAAGTATGGCACTGATGGTTAACCCCTTCATTGCCTTAGCGGTTAGCCGTTAAGGTAATAAAGTTGCCAGTAAAATGCATTTTTCATGCATCTGATTCATGCCGGTGGGTTCCGGTGTTGAAATTAATAGGTATCAGCTCCGGAGACTTTTTCTAAGTGTTGTCTCGCCGCTTTTCGGCAGCCTCTCCCAACCTTCTTAACAACTTTTACTGGCGAGGCGATTTTTAGAGGAATTCTCTATTCTAGAGCACTGAACACCCTTGATAAGCTGATCGGGGCTACTAGAATAGAGCGAGGTTGAAAAACTGCTGAAAAGTGGCTTATCGGCGCACGTTTGTCGGGAAAAAAATTTCGGCCACAAACTTGCCGAAAAAGTCTGTTATCGCCGAGTTTTCGCTGCTTAGTGAGTAGCAGGAGGCATTTCTTGCGAAAAGATGGCAAAAAGTGGCTTTTCACTGCTGAGTGCACAGGCCCCTATATATCTATGTTCATACATCATGGTCTTCTTGAGAAGGATAGTTTCTTGCAATGAGATTGTTACATGGAAGTGTTTTGCAGATAATGATGTGATATTATATTAAGCGTATTCCTTTTCAAGTCATAATAATGTGAGAGTTGAAGTGATGTTCCGTATTTACACTTTTGTTTGCCTTAAGACAGTGCATGATCATTCTGACAGAATATAGCAGGTCTTTCTGGAAAACTTTGTTGCCGGTGCCTTGATTGTCAGTGAAAACTAGACTTATTTTTTGGCTCGTATAATACCACACAATAATATGAGAGTTAAATTGGACAGACATTATCTTTTTTTAACTGAAGTCTGACAATACCAGGAAAATTTGATGACAAAATCCACAAATTAATGGTGATTCAATGGCGTTTTGTTGTCCTTGTATTCCATTCCGTGTTATAAATCTTTGTCCTATTAAGTTTAATCACTCATCCCACAATGTGTTATAAAATATAGCATTTTCCTAATCTATTTGGATTTATCTTGAAGAATGAATTGATGATGTAGAATCGTTAACAGTCTGCTAATTCTACCAATCAGTCTCCACATTAATTCCTGTTAACTTAACCATTCTTACCAACAGATGCTTCATCTTTTTGCTGGGCACTAATCGTTTCGTTGAAATCTCCCATAATGATCTTGAGGGACAATTTAATTTGTTAAATTGGTTCATTTCATGGTAGACGTCTTCAACTTCATTGTCCGGGTGACTTGATGTTGGGGCATACACTTGGATAATTTGAAGCCTCTACAGTATCTCTTTGTCAACTGAATGATGATTCTGCCTGCTCTTTCCTATGAGCTTTCATACTCCACTATGTTGTTTCTCCATCTCTTGTTAATGATGAAGCTTAGTCCACTTTCCTTCCATTTTCTGTATCTCTGTAATATAATAGGTTTCCGCTTTTGTGCTCATATTATCTTCTTACATTACTAAGGACAACAATGTCCCATTTAATCTTTGCAAGCTCTTCTTTCCAGTTCTTGTAGTGCTGCTTCACTGCAGAGATTCCAGCAATTGTAGGTAGCCAGATTGAAATTTGAATGACAGGTTTTGTTTAATCTGCGGGGATTCTTAGTACCCTCTGTCTTCATGCCTTCTTCCTGAATGCTATCAAGCCTAGGGACAATCCAGCCAACCTTTTTTTTTTAAAGATATCTTTTGTGTCTGTCATCACAGTCTCCATGAGTAATGGATTTCCATCTTTTACTTGCCAATACTGTAAAGAACCCTTTCCTTTATTCCCAGTGAAATGTCTTTAGTAAGCACTTTAGTAAGCACGACGCAACGGCTTGGTCGTGATCGCTGGAAGTCATCTCAATTTGATTTTTCCAGCAACCATAGCCTGATGTCGCCGTCGCTTTAAGCGTAGCCTTACACGCCTCTTTTCTAATGTAAACAAATCTAAATTAGCTGGCCTGTCCTCATAAATCAGATTTGCCATCCCCTTCATTAATTTGGTGGCTCTTCTCTTCAGTTTTTCTAGCTCCATAATGTATTTTTTAAGGAGTTGTGCCCAAAACCTTACTCCATATTCAAGGTGTGGTCATACTAATGCTTTATACAGTGGCATAATTATGGTTTCTTTCCTTCCAAACAATGAGGAGAAAAATTAGGCGCTCCCACACAGCCAATGTGATAGGTGTAGTGAATCAAGTGACAAAATAGGATACATGAATTTATATAATACACAGTGAATAAGTGAACAATAATAGTATGTGAAAAAAATCAAGATAAAAATATAAAGTTGTAACCCCCTGCTCTGACCCTCTGGTAGGGACTGTCTTCGTTGATCCCAGAAAGATGCAAGTATTCTTCAAAATCCAGGGGAAGCATAGGAGACATTCAACCTAGAAAAGAACAGAAAAAATATCTAAGTGTAGATGTATTTTAATAGTGAATGACACAAAAACTTGGCTCTTATGTGGTTGCCTACTCACAAAGTAGTAGGTTTATATAGGCCCATCTAAAACCATGGCAGTGTGTTCTTATGTTTGCCTCAGGTAGTTAGTACCTCAATATAGAAAAGAGAGAGGGACCATTGCGCAGATCAAAAAAAAAAACTTTATATTTTTAAAAATGATAAGAATCGTATTCAAAATGTGTACGATATTAAACGGCATTTAACACTACAGTATATAGTGCACAATGTCATGAGCTCTCTCACCACCACCGTCCTCTCGAGTGTTGCTGGTGGTCCGGAGGGGCGTCTCGGCCTTGCCGGCGTCTCTCGTGGGCTCCGCGACGTCACATCCGGAACCCCAGGCGTCACTTCCGGTTTCGGATTTTCAGCTGAATAATGCATTTGCGGGTGCTGTATCCGTTAGGAGGCTAACACTCTAGGCGTTTAGCTATCAGCAAGCTTCCTCAGGAGTGTACCTCCCCCCCTTACAAGCTAATATTTATAGTGGCATCATTTACTGCTGATTCCAATGCAGATCTGCACTATTACATTATAATCAAATCTGAATACAGAGACATCATATAGATTTCGACACGAGCAGAACCATTTGGATGAGAAACTTCCTGCATAAGGACATATTGCATTGATTACTTATGTTTGGAAAAAAGAGAGAATAGACATATTACAAATAATTTAATCTCTAATGATGTTATACTTATTACAGATAAAGTAACTATTGCTATATGGATTTGCAACCTACATAGAATAAGTGTTATAACTGATTATAGCACTCCATACACTAAGGAGTTTCGATTCTGGGACAGTGTATGTGTGTCAAATTTTAAATACAAATTTACTTTTTTATAAATGTGAATTTATGAAGCTCACATAATGTATTTTTATTTTCCAATTTTTAAAAGGTGAAAATAAACCTTTTTGCAATGGGTATTTCTTTAGCTTAATAGAGAATGTTGTTTCTCTACAGAAACAAATATATACATTTATAATGGACAGCTTGTCTGTCCGCATTGTATTCCACAGATAATTTATAGATAAAGGTGTGTGAGGGTTGCAAATAAACCTCAAATAGGGACTAAGTGAAATGAAATAACCTAAACAATGTATTGGTTATATTATGTGTTCAATATAGATATTACCAATTATATTAAAATTGTCCGATCTAATTACATAGGAAGGCCATTTCTAATTATAACATGCATTAATTAAGAAATGTATTTTGGGAGATGATAAAAAATGCACAAATGCGCACCAGGGATTAGTGGAAGGTAATTTATTAAAAATACACAAAAACTGAGGGGATCCAACCCCACCTCAGAACAGCTGTGCAGCTGGATGGCTAAGTACTACCAAGGAGAACACCTAATGGTGACTAAACCCTAAGCTGCACAGTATACAAATACAGTAAAATTTATATAAAAAACATGAAAGAAAAAAACAAACATGAAAACAACCTATCAACAGATTTGTATAGAAACCGCCATAGGGTTGGGCACTGGCAAGGGGAAACGGACACTCACACTGAGACAGTCAGCAGACTCGCGGTGGCTGCACAGGATCCGGATCTCGGCACCGCGAAGATGGATAAAACCGCTGCTGTCTCCTGCAGGCTCCTTCTCAGCTTACCAGCATACACGCGCAGGATGACCTGTCGTGACCTCTACGCGTTTCGTACCAAGTACTTCGTCAGGAGTACACGTACAGCGTCATCCGCGCGTATATATAGGCGGCAACTGATTGAAGAAACCAGCCCCCTCAGAGAAACACCCTTACTTTGCCTAATTGCTATGCTGATTGAAACACCTTGAAATAAGGTTACTAGGCAACAGGGTGTATAGCAACTCATTTGGGAGATGATCTTATATTCTAATGGTTTGGAGGTTCAATATTAGAAGCCAATGAAGATATGCAAATCTCATCCACAAGATTTCAGACATATTAATATTCATAAATGAGTTAACAAAAATTATGGTGTCAACAACCCTAATGGTATGGAGACATACTGGACAGAAGTCATACTCAACAATGGATACCGCATAAACAGCGTCGCAGAAAAAAGTGGGAGAGAAGAGACAAACATATGGGTTAGATATGCAATGTTGAAGTTGTGTTTAAGTTGTTTTTAATAAGAGAAAACACATTTCTATCATATACAGTACATAAGTATACATATATAGGTATATACAGTACATATATGTATAACTGCTTATCATTATATTCCCATATCAAGAGTGTAGTTCATGGTTGGGATGAGATGGTCTCCTTAGTCTTGATTATTATATATAATCAATATATGGATATCAGATCTTACTCTGCATATTGGTGCCCAGTATAGATTGGGCATGGTATAGTTAAAATTAACTTGATGTTTATTTGTATTTATATTTTTGACCTTAAACCAATAGGACTCATCTTCTACCCCATATACAGTTATATCAAAAATTCAATTTCCATATTGAGACCCTTGGGAGTGAGCGTTTTTAATTTGTAAATCCAAAAAGTCTCCCTTTTGCTTAATTCTATGCCTCTATCTCCTCCCCTCCAACATTTCATAACCTGGTAAATTGCTGTAATTTTATGTTCTCTTGGATCTCCCGGATGGTGAGAGGCAAAATGCTTAGATACGATATGTGTGGCAATTTTTTCTTGTTATATTACTCAGATGCTCTATAATTCTTGTTTTGACAGGCCTTGCTGTCTTTCCCACACAGTGTTGCCAGCAAGGGCTTTCGAGTAAATACACCACATGATCTGATCTACAGGTAATGTGGGTATCTATAGTATATGAATCTCCTGTCACATTCAATTTAGATGTGAATTTATCTTTTGCCCTAAATTGACTGGCTCTACAGACAGTACATCCGTAGAAGCCTTTGCTCTGTGACAGCCTTTGTAGGTGGTTTTTGTCCTCAGCGCACGGGAGGCCAATTTGTCTTTGAAATTCCGATCCTTTTTAAAGATAATATTAGGCCTATCTGGGCTATAGTAATGTAGCCCCGGTCTTATTTTGCCCCCAGAGACCCCCCTCCGTGAGTGCCGAGTGGTCGCGGGTGCCGCCGGAGGCAGCGACGGACCCGCCGGCACAACACGAAGGTGGGGGCCGGAGCAGGGAGCGCTCCGAGTCCTGGGAGTCCCGGCGGCGCACCCGGCTAGCGGGGGCCGCCATTGCTGATGCTCGCGCATGCGCCGTGATTGCGCATGCGCGGGAACAGTTAGAGAGTTGCGGTGGCCATTAGGGACTCGCGCATGTGCAGGAGAAGCGTGCACACGGCCCAATTGCTGTAAAGGCTTCTGTGGGACTACAACTCCCATGAGGCTTAGGGCCCCGCACCCCACGTGTCCCCAAGTGGCCAATGAGGGCCCAGGATTCTCAGACAGGCAGATTGATACATTTCACGGGCTTAGGGCAATGGCAGTTGGAGCTGGGAGCAGGAAGGGGAAGCAAGGGTGTAGGGAGCAAGTGGCTCCTGCACCAGGTAAGGTTATCCCCAGGCCCCAGGTAGGTCCCAATCCCCACCAGGGTAGTGGGTAGGTACTGAGGGACGGCCCCTAGGTTAGGGACCCTGCCCCCAGTGTGTGAGTGTGTGTGCAGCCTTGTCAGTGTCACGGCTGTCAGTGCTGTGAGCGCTGACAAGAGGGACACAGGGCTGAGTGCAGTGTAGCTGCAGGTAGAGTGTGAGTGCAGTGCGGTTGCTGCAGGTAGTTTGTGCAGTGGGTTGCTGCAGGTACAGTTAGTGCAGTGGGTTGCTGCAGGTACAGTTAGTGCAGTGGGTTGCTGCAGGTATTAGGGAGAAGCTAGTGAGAAGGGATCCGGGAGGTGAAGGGAGAGGTAGTGTGGGTGCAGGGGGTCAGGGACCCGCCTGCATAGGACAGTTCTACCCCGCAGGCCCTAGGAGTATTCCCTGAAGTCACCATAGGTTGCTGTGCTGCAGGGATGGCCTATAGTGGTAGCGAGCATCACCCTTACTGAGTACCAGTTAGGGACAAAGCACAGAGTTGCGGCGGTTGCAGTCATCTGGGACCAGACGGCTGGACACCGTGATATCTGGAGGCTACGTGTCGGAGGCGTCTGACCCTTTTTGAAGCTGTTGCAGGTCACCGCCGTGACCGGAAGGTATTATTACATCAAGTGCACCAACACAGGTCAACAGGTGCTGATCCCGCCTTAGGCGTAACTCTTTAGGGACACTGAGCGAGTGGCTAAAGAACAGAGCCTATACCAATATTACTATACATGGACACGGTGTGTGGGGCACGCAGTGAGGGGACGGAGACGTTACTCCTGATGAGTGGGCGAGCCACTAAGGTTATACCGTTAGAGTATAAGTGTATATGTTGTGTTATTGCTACCGTGCATTATTATAGTAAAACCAGTTACAATCATAAGGTGTTGTATGTTTCTTGCCCAGGGGAATCTTACATCACGGGGATCCTGGGTAAGTGGAGGCGCTGCGCTAAGTAAGTGTATAAGTGTTACCCCAGGCTCCCAGCTAGCGGAGGCTCAGATCTCCTGGAGCTGCAGGTTGTGTACAGTGACCAGTAGTCTCTTTGGGAAGCGTCAGAAAAAGGGCTACAGTCCCTTAGAATAGGATCATTTAAAAAAATATCCCAAGTCTTATTAATAATACTTTTAAACCTTGGTGCTTCCCTTTTATAGCCTGTCAAAATCAAAATCTCCCTGTTTTTTTCTCCTCTTCTTTCTTTTCATTTCAACAATCCCTTCTCTACAATTGACCAGATCCGTTAAGGGTTTCCACTATTGTTTCTTTTTTGTATTTCTTTTGCAGAAACCAATTCTGAATTATATTTGATTGTTCAAAAAACAAGTTTCTCTCCATACAGTTCCTCTTTATTCACTGGAACTGTCCGAATGGGACATTGTCCCTCCACCTTGGAAGATGTCAGCTTGACCTCAATATACTGTATATAGTTGTTGGTATCTACTTTTTTAAAGAAGTTCTTGGTTTGTAATGTATTGCCTTACATGTAAATTGTGTGATCTAGAAAATCCAGCTCTGTCTTATTATGTTTTGATGTAAATCTTAAGTTTGAGTTATTAATGTTTATATCTTGGAGTAATTTCTCCAGATCTTCTTCTTTCCCCTTCCAAATCATCAGCACGTCATCGATTTATCACCACCATAGTACCAAGCCCGCACCGAGCCTGCCTTCAGCCCAGATGTTCCTGTCTTCCCATTCCCCCATAAAGAGGTTTTCGTAGCTCGGCCAAACTTGGTACCCATGGCAGTGCCGCATTTTTTTTTTGTAACAATTTTTTTATTGGGCACATTCAAAAGTTACAGTACATACAGGGGTGTCATGAGCCCATGACACTATGACTTGTTACAATCTTACAGTGACCAATAACATTTTCTCGTTTCCTTCAGAAGGAGGAGAAAAGAGAAGGAGAAACAGATAGAAAGATGGGGGGAGGGGGAGGTGGGGGGGGAGACAAACATGGAAGGGAGGGAGGGTGGGTGGGAAGGGGGGGGGCATGCAGATGCCTCCCCACCACTCCCCCCTAGAGGCAGGGGGGAGGGGGATCCTATGGCACTGGGGCATGGCCCTTTTGGGTTTTATCTTTCTAACCAGGGGTCCCAAGTGTTCCAGAACTGGGGCATTTTCTTTTGCAGCATAGCCGTCAGCTTCTCCATTGTCATTACCTCGTTAATTCTCCTTATTACTGTCGTTCTCGAGGGGGCCTTAATCTGCTTCCAGGCGGCTGCTATAGAGCATCTAGCCGCTGTCAGCATGGCCGTGATTAGTCTGGACATTGGTGGCGGAAGGTCCTCTATGGGTTTGTTCAGCACCAGGGTCAATGGGTCCATGGAAAGGTGGATTCCCGAGACCTCGTGTATAAGCATCTGGATCATGGTCCAGTACCTCTGGATCTCCGGACATGACCATCATATGTGGGCCATGTCCCCCTTTTGACCACATCCCCGCCAGCACAGGTCTAGTGTGCCGGGGTAGATTTGGCTCAGCCTAACGGGAGTCAGGTACCACTGAAATAATATTTTGTAGACATTTTCTTTTATTGTTGTGCAAATTGATGTTTTGGTGGCTTGCTCCCAGATCTCCTCCCAGTCTTCTAGGTCTATAGGGAGGCCAAATTCCTCTGACCATTTTTGCATATAGCGGTGATTAGGTGGGGTGGAGGTAGACTCCATTCCTTTATATATTCGGAGATCAGACCTTTTTGGTAGGTGTTTTTGGTACATAGAAATTCAAATCTGGTTAGCGGGGGGAATTTGGAGGTTGGAGATAGTGACAGAAGGAAGTGGCGGACTTGTAGGTACTTGAACAAGTGGAGACCCTGGATCTCGAATTTATCCCTTAGCGCCTGGTAAGTAGCAATCTCCTCCTTCTGCAGTAGATCGGCCACCATCCTAATATTGTGACTCTGGAGTTGGTCAAATTGGCTTGGGGAACACCCTGGCGGGAATTTGGGGTTCCCAAAAATTGGTGTGAGCTGGGAGGGGAACGCTACCAGGCCATACTTCCCTTTGCTTTTAAGCCATACGTCCCACGTGCATCTCATTGCTCCCAAATCGAACCTCGATGGTCTAGCCCCGCTGCTGCCAGTGGTCCATAGTGCCACTTGGAAAGAGAGGGGACGGGCGTAATGCGACTCTATCTCGAGCCAAGAAGCTGAGGCCGGGTCGCAATTTCAAACTACAGCCTGCTTCAGTTGTGCTGCGATGTAGTACTTGGCTATGTCGGGGACCCCCACACCTCCTCTCGCTCTTGAGGAGAGCATCACTGATCGAGGAACCCTGGGTCTCTTGTCGTTCCAAATAAATTGGAGAAGTAGTGACTGCATGTTTTTTAGTGTTGCTTGTGGCACCGGGATTGGGAGAGTTTGGAAGTTATACAACAGTCTGGGGAGGACGTTCATTTTTACCGTGACCATCCTCCCAAACCATGAAATTTTGTGTTTTTTCCAGGTTTCGAGGTCTTTTTTAATCTGGCCAAATAGGGACGGTAATTATATTGATATAGGGTATTGTACGAGTTAGAGATTTTAACCCCCAGATATTTAATATTGATGAACTCCACCTATAATTATAGTTGGCTTGAATGAGTTTCCACATCTGGAGGGGGGGAGGGATATGTTCAAGGCCTCTGACTTGTCCATGTTCACTTTATAGTCAGAGACTAGTCCAAATTGGGTCAGAAGCCTTTGGAGGTTGGGGAGGGACGTGTGGGGGTCAGCGAGAGTCAGAATCACATCATCAGCGAACAGCGAAATTTTGTGTTCTCTGTCCGCGATTTGGATACCCTTGATACTGGTTTCTTCCCTGATAGTGGCTGCTAGTGGCTCTATAGTTAGTGCAAATAGTAGGGGGGAGAGTGGGCAGCCTTGTCTGGTCCCATTTCTATTTTTTATTGGGTCTGAGAAGCTGCCTGATAGTTTAACATATGCTGTTGGATTTTGGTAGAGGGCTCTCACCCCATCTAGGAATGGGCCAGAGAAACCAAACCTCAGCATGGTTTGGTCCAGGAAGGCCCACTTGATTCTGTCGAACGCCTTTTCGGCGTCCAGGCTCAGAATCATTGCTTTGGAACCAGAGAGATGCACGTAGTCGATTATATCCACAATTTTGCGGTCGTTGTCGGAGGCCTGTCTTCCAGACACAAATCCTACTTGATCCACATGGATGAGTCTAGGGAGAATTGGGTTTAGCCTGTTTGCCAGGATCTTATTAGATTTTGAGATCAGTATTTAGCAGGGAGATGGGCCTGTAGTTCCCACAGAGGAGCGGGTCCCTACCCTCTTTATGGACAATGGCGAGGTTTGCTGCTGTGATGGTGGCAGGTATTGGTTCCCCCTGTAGGAAGGAGTTATACGTTTCTAGTAGATGGGGAGAGAGGATCGGCATGAACATCTTGTAGTAAGCGTTCGAGAAGCCGTCTGGGCCTGGGGTTTTGGCTATCTTAAGTGAGCTTACAGCTTGGGATAATTCCTCTTGGGTTATGTTTTTATTCAGGCTCTCTACCTCTTCAGGGGAAAGGGACGGGAGGTTACATTGCTCTAGGTATTGTGATATTGTGTTGAGGCTGACCGGGTCTTGGTCTGGGGGGTGGAGGTTGTATAGGTCTGAGTAGAAGTTCGCAAATTCCTGCGTTATCTCCTTCTCTATATATGTGACCTGCCCTTTTTTAGTCTGGATACGAGCTATCTGGGATTTAACTCTGGCACCCCTAAGCTTTGAGGCCAAGAGCTTATCTGCTTTATTGCCCTTGTCAAAGTATTTTTATTTTGACCACCTGAGTGCTTTCTCGACTTCTTCGAGTTGTGTTTGTTTAAGAGCAGCTCTAGTTAAGTTTAGTTGTTTTAGCGTCTTTTTAGATGATGAGGTTTTATGTTGTTGTTCTAGCTGGGTAATCTTATCTATTAGCTCCTTTTGGAGCTTAAGTTTTTTTTTTTTTTTATATGAAGCAATTGAAATTAGGTCTCCTCTGAGGGTGGCTAGGTGAGCCTCCCAGAGCATGGCTGGGGTTGAGACGGAGCCTACGTTGATTTGGAAGAAGATTGCCAATTTTTGGCGTATTGTTGTCTCTGTATCAGGGCAGTTCATCATAGAATCATTTAACTTCCACTTATATTGGTTATTTTTCACAAAGGGTAGGGTTAGGATGAGGTCGATCGGTGCATGGTCGGACCAAGTGATCGGACCTATGTTTGACTGGGAGGATGCCTGGAAGATGTTACTTGTACCCAGAAAATAATCGATCCTTGAGTAGGACTGATGAGGGGTGGAGAAAAAGGTATAATCCCTCTGACCCTGGTGCTGAGCCCTCCATATGTCCACTAGTGAGTAGTTCTCAATGATATCTCAAAATTTCTTGGCTTTTTTTTGGGCTTGGGTGGCGCTAGGGGAGGGGGTGGGTGATGAACGTGTGGAGGCGGGGTTTGATTTGTCTTGTACATGAGAGGCCACCATATTGAAGTCCCCTCCTAAAATCAGGGATGAGAGGGACTGCTGTTCTAACGATTCAAGAAGATTCTTTAAGAAGGGGATTTGGTTGTCGTTGGGCGCGTAAACATTGACTATTGTGATTGGCGTACCTGCTAGGGTACCCTGGATTATTAGATAGCGACCATCAGGATCTGCATGAGTCTTATCCAACACAAAAGGGACCCCGGTTCTAATGAGGATGGCTACTCCTCTTTTTTTGCTTGGGGAGTATGCGAAGTATGCCTGGGGGAAAACGCTTTTGAATGTATTCGGGGGGGTCTGGGAGTTAAAGTGGTTCTCCTGGATAAGAACGGTATCGCCCTTAGATTTTTTTAGCTCCATAAAGACTAGTTTCCTCTTTTTTACTGAGTTAAGGCCTTTGACATTAATCGAGATTAATTTGATGGAAGACATTATGTTTTTAGGGGTGTTTTCAGAGCTCTAGGCTCTGGAGCTCTGGTTCTTCCCATGTCAGGAGCTCTATGCTGGGGTGTAGGGCCTAGGTCCAGGTACCCGGTAGAGGGGAGTGTGGAGGAAGCCCCAGCGCGGGGGGATGGGGAGGGGGGTAGGATGGACACAGTAGGGAGGGAAAAAGTAGACGGGCCTTTGTAGCGCCCAAGGAAAATAACCTTAGTCACTCAGGTGAGAAAAGTAGCGGGGCGAAACACCCCTGGAGGGACTTCCAGGACAATGAGCCTATCGCGGAGCAGGGTGTAGGGCCCGAGACCCTTCCTGCGGTATGAGGAAAACCACTCATGTCATTTTAGTGGTGGGGGAAGCTTCCCTGTTCTTGGGTGTGTTGTGGGGCCTGTATTTGCCTTGTTCGGGTATTGGGGGGGCACGTATCTTAGCACTCTTTTCATTCTGCCCCTGTTTGGGTATAGTAAAGTTATACATATACACTTTAGTTGCTTAATAAGACTTTCCCGTTGGGGAAGGGGGGGGACGGGGGGGAGGGAGAGGTGGAGGGGAGGGAAGGAGGGGGAGGAGGGAAGGGAAGGGTGGGTGGGGGGGGAGAAAGGGCAGACGGGGGAGGGTGAGCATCTTTGATACATTTTCATCATTACATTTATAAAGCATAGGATTCTCTATTGAGCTTTGCATATTATCAACTTTGGAATCAGTTCCCGTATGGGTTTGCATTTCTTGAGGTAGGTTCTTATTGCTGGTTCCCAGCCTCTGAAGTGTCGAAATGGGCAAGGGGTGGGTGTGTTTGGCGGGGATGAAGGGGAAGGGGGGGAGGCCTATTTGCCCTTTTGTGGGGTTCAGGCTAGGGTGGGGGAAAGAAGGGGGGAGGGAGGGGGAGGGTAGAGGCGAGGGAGGGGGTGTAGGGGGGGGTGGAGGTGCATTTTGGTAAGCAGTGCCGCATTTTTGTAGGAAGAACTCTCACCCAAACCAAAAGTAATTATGATCTAAAATAAATCTCGTACCATCGTTTATGAAGTCCACTCGAATATCAAGTAGATCCTTACTTTTGAGTAGAACATACCTAATTGCTGCACATCCTTGTTAATGCTGTATTGAGGTGTAAAGCAACATTACATCGCATGTTGTCATGATATAGTCATCCACCCAAATAACTTGCTCTAAAACATTTATGTCATCCGTGGTATCTCTAAGGTGGGATTTTTGCGCAGTGATGTATATTTGGAGAAAGGAATCAATGTATTGAGACAAATTTGAGGTGAGTGAGTCAATCCCCGAGACAATGGGTCTGCCTGGGGGATTGACTAAACTCTTGCGAATTTTTGGGAGAAAGTAGAATATTAGGAGCTTTAGTTGCTCCCTCATCAAAAATGTGTACTCTTTCTTCTCCAGAATAGTGTTCTCTAACCTTATCCAATAGGTTCTTGAGTTCCACTGTGAACTCTGTGGTAAGGTTTGTACCTAATTTTGCATATGTATCTGTGTCACCCAATAGCAGATAAGCTTCTATATATTATAGGATACTAGGCTCCGGTAACAGAATCCTCAACAAACCTCACTTGGGCTGCTCTTTGCTGGATTGAAGAAAATGCTACATGTCCTTGCAACCAGTAAATAATTACTAAGTTCAATTGAGCCTAGTATCGCGAGATCTGGACGAGCGAAGGAACACAGTGTGGACGCACACTCCTGGAGTCCATAAACAGTGGAAGTCTACCGGTACCTCTACACAAGACCTTGGCACATCTGACGGTACACCAGACGGACAGAGCAGTCGGGTGAAGTTTGCATGATTGTATTCAGTTCCTTGCGCATAGTAATTTTAAACATTGTGAGTGGTCGTGATCTACTATTTTAGCATCAATTAAAATTGTTTTTGCAATATTATGCTATGGGAGCTGCGCTGTCTTCTTTTTGTTTTGTAGTTTGAAGAGGAAAGAGGTTATTCCTGAAGACTGGCAGCAGCGTTCCTGTAACTACCATCTCGGCATTATCTGCTTTGGGGCCTATTTGTTGTTTTTAATTTTTTGTTTTTGTGTTCTCTCTGTTTGTTTATTATAAGTGTTGTCTGTTTGTCACCTATCTGCAATTTACAACTATTTTTACTCATAGCTTAGCACTTTTTTCCCTCTTGGTGCACAAAGCAGGTGCAGCAGTTCACTTTTTATTTATTTATATATATTCATTGAAAGAGTTAATGGACAACAAAAATATTGTCATGAAACAGGCAGACAAGGGAGGAGGATCTGTTATAATGGACCGAGACAAATAGAATGGAATATATATATATATATATATATATACATTGGTTGACAAATCACCAAAAAATCTACTCGCCACCTAGTACCAAACGTGTGCTGCTTTGGCCAATATTTACTCGCCCGGGGGTTAAATCCACTCGCCCGGGGCGAGCAAATGTATAGGTTTGTCGAACACTGTATATATATATATATATATATATATTCCATTCTATTTGTCTCGGTCCATTATAACAGATCCCCCTCCCTTGTCTGCCTGTTTCATGACAATATTTTTGTTGTCCATTAACTCTTTCAATGCTTCCTTCTCTTCTTTTGTAAGGTTTTATTTTGATTTCTTTTTGTTATTTGAAAGTTTCTCAAATTCTTTTAAAACCATCTAGGGGAATACTTCTAGATGTTCCCCTTAGTATGTTGGGGATAAAAGGTGGATCTTGGTTTAAAGTCTGAATGGGCAATACTTTTTTGTTGTTGTACTGTAGATATTATACTGTAGGTAATTACTTCCACTCTAGGTTCTAGATTCTTGCCTTGAAAAAAACTTTTTATGGCAAGTTTCATTTGAAATTTGTTTGTGTCCATGAAGAGGTTGAAATTACTTGATACCCTCATGGACCCAAATGATAGTCCCTTAGAGATAATCCTATTTTGGGGCTCACTGAGTGGTATTGAGCTCAGGTTGAATACTGTATGTTGTTGGTTACTTGATTGACATTTTTGTCCCTCGCTCTTTTTCATCTGCCCCTCTTTCCTCGGATGTTCTTTCCCTTTTTGGTCTTGCTCCTCTAACTAATTATGACTGCCACCAAAGTAAAGCTACAAGTTCTTGTTGTACAGTGTTGTTTATTACAGTGGTTACCAATTTATTTTCATTTAAAATATTTAATTTCTCTGAAAAGGTTCAAGAAAATTATCTGAAAATTTTGTACAAGTTGAAAAATAATATATTTAATGTTTTGTATTAAGAATCCGGTCAGTGAAATGTACAGTTTATTTTATTTTTTATCCTTTAAAGAAACAAAACAATAAATCAAAGATGGGAGCTGAACCGATTTTGTTGAAACTTCTGGACGAACTAAGATAGGATCGCATAAAGGTACCCTCAATGGTTCACTAGAGTTGGTCAAGGTGTTTGGCTTGTGGAGAGAGAACACATGAACTTTAAAAAAACAAACAAGGATTTCCAAGATGGGGACTGCACCGATTTGCAGATGTAAGTTGGGATGGCAGAAAGGTACTGCACCCTCATCAGAATCGCTCAAGGCGTTTGGCTTGAGGAGAGAGAAAACATGAACCAAAAGAAAAGACAAACACACACACAAAGTGGCCACAAAGTCTAGTTGAAGTCTACGCTTCCTATTGAAACCAATAGAATTCACTTCTTCGATAAATCAGGTGCACAATGTTTGTACTAGTTTAGCAGCTGGAGGACTTTCATAAATGTCTCCCAATGTCAAAAACATCATTCTATAAGAAAAGACCTTGCCAATAATCTGCACCCTATTGCTTTTATTTCCTTTTGATCTTCTACTTTCTGGTTTTCATTCACAAAACAATGGTAAATTATGTTCAATACCAAACAGTGTGAAGTCGGTATTTCCCCAAAGTTACCACTTGCAAACCAGTGCAAGAGTGAAGCAAATAAATTGTACCAGATTTATCAATGCAACAAATCCCATTTCCTTCAATTGGATTCCTTTTCTGTGGTAAAACTGGTGCATTTTTACTCCAATTTTGCAGCTGGAACAACTTTAATACAGATCCCCCACTGAACGCAGAGACACTGCATGCAAAAAATGCAGTAGGGTATTATGGGGTATATTTACTATAACTTTCAGCATGGATATGAAAATAGATTAGTCTTAAAAATAAAAGAGTTCATGTAAAAAATATATACTGTATTATGACTTCATAATATTACCAGTATCATACCATAATATTACCATACCAAGGTATTTAAAATGGATTTTTTTTATTAAGGATGTTTAATATTTCTACCCAAAAAGCTTACTAATTTATAACATTCACATGTGAAGGTTTGATTTAAAAAAATCTTCTTTTAGATTTTATAGTATCAATAATGCTATAAATGATTAAGCAATTTTCTCAAATAATAGTTTTGTTGCATATTCTGTAGGAGCAGGTGCTATCAAGGAGGCTTGAAATACCATGCCTTCTGAACAGTACAGTTTAGCGAACACCATCTGAATATATAATTTCCTCATTAATTGGCCATTTGAATCAATTTCAATATATTTGAATACATTATTATTAACGTGCAAAGTACGTTCCTATAGAAGCATTCATACAGTTTAAAGTACATGGAACTACATGAAACATGAACAGAGAGTTAAATGAAATTCCTGCACCATAGAGATCATAATAGGGTATGGTAGTATATGTATAATAGAAATAGATAATAATAAAAATAATTTACAATAGGCATTTTGATGTAATGACAAAGACAGTCACTCTATATGTGAAGAGGCAGTTCTTAATGTATCCGTTGAAACACCTCCTTTAACAAACAAAAAAATCTTGATCCATGAATGCAGGTAAAGAAAGAGTATAATGAACCCTGAAATCAAAGCGGTTCAGCACAGGAGACCCCCTGCTCCCACACACTACCGTATTAATAAAAATTACATTAAAGCAGCTTTGTTACCTAAGCGGATATCCGCCAAGGCAATGAAGGGGTTAAACACAAGTGCCATGTTTATTTTGGGTAGCGGGGGTGGGTGAAGGGGGTAGTAGCCCCAAGGATGGGTGTTTAGGCCTACCAGGTGGGTAGCGGAATGGGGTTAACCCCTTCATTGCCTTAGCGGTTAGCCGCTAACGTAATGAAGCTGCTTTAATGTAATTTTTATTAATAGTTTGTTGGAGCAGGGGGTCTCCTGAGCTGAACCGCTTTGATTTCAGCCTCGGGGACCCCATGCTTCCAGAGTTACAGGCCCTAGTATTTAATTCACCTGGTGTTGTCACGCGGACGCTTTAAAAATGGCGGCGGTACTGGCACCCGAAGCTCCATACATGGGCCTGTAACTCGGGAAGAAGGGGGTCCCTGAGGCTGAAATCAAAGCGGTTCAGCTCAGGAGACCCCCTGCTCCACACACTATTATTAAAAATTACATTAAAGCAGCTTCATTACCTAAGTAGGAGCTAGAGTTGTGAAGTTTTATCCACTATTAAAATTTCAGCAGATGCATCAACATGACCCATACATATGAGAAGAAAAAACATATAGAAATGAACTAAATAAGGTGTCATATTGCATTGTGGCTGTCACGGGAGACCAGACAATTATACTAGGATTGAAGCACCAAACAGAACATAGGAGTTAAATAAAACAAGGTTTATTCAGTGCTGGATGCTGCCGAAGTGAACTTACCCAGGATGTCTTCCATCTTTAATTGGTCCAACAAGATCCCAGTGACTCAGTGTCACAACCTTTTAGGTCTCAGTTCATATTTTAATTTAGTCTCTGACATAGAGACTAACCACGAACAACTGTGGAGCTCTAATCGGCATCGGCTTACATAGTTCCCCGACCTCCATCTAAAAACATGGAAAACCAAGTGCCAACCAATCAGCAAACAGATTGTCCTTGCTAAGGCAATCAGAAGCTGAGCTGAGATGGACCAATCAGGGCGGTGGGTGGTGACTGTGATATAGGACAACCGACAGGGAGGGCTTAAGGAGAGAAGGAAATTGAAACTGACCAATGGGGATCAAGGCGATGGGGCTAGGACCCTGGCCTCAGTTCCCAATTTCAGCTTCATACCTCCCACAGAAATAGGCGCCTCACTGCTGGGGCTCAATAAAGCCTCCACTCTTGGAGTTCATTTTATCCCGACAGGATGCTGCACCCTTCCCCACTTCTCTATTGTTTCCAAGCACCACATGTGGCCCTAGACAAAGGCTAACCTAGGGATTCATTGTGTGATGGCCTCGCCAAGTTAATTATGGGCCCGACACACAATGAAGCCCAGAGAGTAAACTCAGTAATCACAATCTAACAAATGAACAGTTCCTTACAGGGGAAAGGGAAACCAGGGATGGTTGACATTTTGGTTCTACGAGGATGGCTAGTTTGACTGATACCTAAGTCACCTTCTTGATGAGTAGGGATAAACAGCGGACTTAACCTTTAATATGCACTGCCAGGCTGCCCCTACTGTCACAGTGGCTTCTTTGTTTACTGTTGTATATTTGAGGTAACTTTTCTAGTAGCACTACAGTTGGCATAATTAAATGTCTAAATATATAATACTGTTGGTGTGGGTTTTGATCTTGCTAAGATTGCGTACTGTATGTCTAATTGTAAATTGTTATGAAGTATGCGGCCCCTCCTCTTAGCTTAAGCCCTATTTAATCAGCAGATCCAAGCACATATGTTTTTCCCCTCTATTAACAGAGGAGATGGGAGGTTAGTGTAAATAAATCATGTTTCTGATATTTATAACAAAACTGGCTGATTAGACTGTTGTTTGGTAAAATGACCATAGCCACAAACTGTGATAAATAACCTGTTATCAATCATTTTTCAACCAGGTAGAAACAGAATGCAAGGTATCAATATCAGGTATCTTCCAATTATTTAGCTTTTTTTACACGTCCTCAAGGAGAGTCACTACAGCCCCAATTACACTTTGTCACATACTCCGTTGCAATTATGCTTATGGGTTCTATATATCAACACAGAGAAAGGTGTGTTCAAATACACTGCTTTGTTTTATGGAGCAGGGCTGCAGTATATACTGTAATATGCAAGAACAGTTTCTTGCATCTGATACGGTATGGTAGACTTACACCACTTCACATGTGTAGATTTATTTTTGGCAAATAAATGAAAAAAAGAGTGGTTCAGAGAGACACAGACTGTGATACATCTCATTATAATCTGTATATCTAGTTACCCCTCCCCAACTCCTGCTACTGAAATTGGAGCAAAATGCTTTGATACATAAGGTTAACACAGATACCCAGCAAGCTCAAACTCCCCCACCCACCACAAAGTGAATATATATTTATGTCAACCAGAGAGCTACTGAGCGTGGCAATTGTATATAACAAGAGACAGGGGGTGCCCAATGCTGCATCCAATTGACAAAACATATAAAGTAAAATACTTCAATAATAATAATTGGTTATTTAGTTAACCCTTTGGCCAAAGGCGTCATAAGCCTGCATACCAACGTCAAGGTATAACCAAAATAATGCAGGTCCTACACTACACAGAGGTAAAAGGAAAGGTTTCACAGTGTAGTGTAGGACCTGCATTATTTTGGTTATACCTTGACGTTGGTATGCAGGCTTATGACGCCTTTGGCCAAAGGGTTAACTAAATAACCAATTATTATTATTGAAGTATTTTACTTTATATGTTTTGTCAATTGGATGCAGCATTGGGCACCCCCTGTCTCTTGTTTGATACATAAGGGCAGGGTAAAAATGTTCAGTTTTTTATCCAAATTGCCTTGATACATAAACACATATCCACAATAAATGACCTTGTTTAATGTAAATCATATCTGTAAGTATTTTGAATAAGACCATCAGCAATGTAAGGCTTTAACGGCCACCTCTGTACATCATATACTGTAACTAGAATTGGATGGTCAGAGGGGAAGGAAAAGCATGCTGCATCCCACATGACCTTATATACGTTCCAGTGTATGCTACTTTACCAGCCACTTTGACTTCCTCTGTACATCTTATAAGCAGAATCACGTGGCTTGAGGGGAAGAAGCATGACCTCTTACGCATTTATCAGCATGATGTTCTTCATCAGTTTACATTGCAAAATGCGTAATGGGTGATCGGTGCATTGCATGCTTTTTTTCTCCCACTCCAACTGTGTAAATCTGCTTAAGAGAAGTACAGAGAAACCAAGATGGCAAGTAAAATCTTACATTACTGATGTTTTTATTCGGATTGATAAAATGTGATTTCACATTAAACAAGGATTTTTACATAGCCAATGTTACATTCAATTATCAACCAGAAAAGCGCTTAGTGAATAGGGTTAAATCTAGGTGATTATTAAGTGCATCAGTAATATTTAATATATATTATCGTTTGATGGATAATCTATTGGTATTTGAGAAAGCATCCAAGGATACTATCAGGAAGTATGGAACCATCGGAGGTAGCATGGAAACCCACAAAAGACAGGAGTCAAAAATATATATACAAATTGATAGATATACAGAAAAAATATATAACTGCAACCAAATTGTGTATTATGAGTGACTTCTGATATAAACAGTGATAGTAGGTTAATTAATCTTAATAACAAAAAAAATTAACCATAAAAAGTGCACCCAAAAATATTAAAATAAATATCAAACAATTGTGTGGTTCAACCTCATGTGATGAGAAAGGTCTGCTGCTTGTCAAGGTTGATGTCTTGGCACCATAAAGATCACATGGAAAGAAAAAACGACAGCGCACAACCTCTCATAGTGTAACAATGTAGAATTATAATTAAACAATATGTGGTGGTAAAATAAGCACGTACAGAAAAAATCAATTCGTTAGGTAGGGCATGTTTAGGGTACATGTTACCGCTCAAATGTTCAACAAATCCACCCCGCATGCGACAGCTGTCTTCATGGATTCCCACTCCGATTACTGCAGACGTTGCTGGAACATGTCCACAGGGTAGTGGGATCACGGATGTGGACAACAGGATACACAGGCGGTTGGACTGAACAAACTAACCCTAAACTGCTGGCTCTGGGATACAGACCCACAGTGTAAGCCACAGCTCCACGGCGCTACCAGGCGACACGCTGACGTCACTGAGTTGCGTTGCACTAGTCGACCAATTCACGCTGGCTCAGCAAAGTACCGTAAGCTAACCAGATAAGCTTCAAGCAGTGTAAGGGGTTTAAAGCAATTTGTCACTGCAGTTTTAATTAAGATTCCTCATATTACTGCTTTGTGGGCCACCCATAGTAATGATGGAGATATTTCTTGATATACTTGTTTTAAAATAAGCCGAAATCTCTGGCATCATATGGGATCCTTCCCGGAGTAATCCCCTCCCAGAATTACCTCCCCTTATCTAATGAAATGTAATACTTCAAAAAAGGATGTAAGGAATTGAGTTCTAGCTTTGTTTTGGGCATAAACACATGCCAATGTAACCTTAACGTCTCGCATGTTGCCTATTATGATAATAAATCTACCTGTAGGATCTTTCTTTATCTTCTCTGGGGCAAATGGTAAGTTCTTATGTATGAGGATGGCTACCCCTCTTTTCTTTAATGAGGCTGAGGCTAAAAACACCAGTGGGTACACAATGTCACAGAAATTAGGGTGTATTCGTTGAACATCTGAGCGGTAACATGTACCCTAAAAATGCCCTACCTAATTAATTGATTTTTACCGCTAGGTAACATGTACCCTAAATATGCCCTACCTAATTAATTGATTTTTACCGCTAGGAAAAAAGAATAATGTGACTCCTGACCTGTAAACCAGAATGTTTGACAAGCAAAGACCAAACAGGATGGATGGGGATTTATAGCCAACCTAGGATAGCAGCTGACCTCATTAATTATTCTAGTTCTAACCAGACAGTGTCAGAATTTTACTTCTCTGTGTGCCCTATAGGTCGGCAAGGGGTAATGTGGGAAGGAATCAGGTCAGGTACATACAGTACATATCTCACACACATTCCCAAAGCCTGCACTAGTTTGTCAAATATCACACAGCAGGAGAACATTTAGGAAACCTTCTGTAGAATTAACTGTAGATCCCAAAGCTATGTTTCACACTGGATCTTGCCTACAGAAGCAAAATCTTGGGTATATGCCAATTTTTCCACAGCTTCTATGGCTCTATTGTGGAGAGAGTGACTGACTCCCTTTGATCTCCTTGTATGCAATTATTAGTGCATGCATGTGTACAATTTCTCTTATTGACAATAGGACTTTCAGGTAACACTTGCACTACTCCACAGGAAATTCCTGACATTTCTCAAATACCCAGTTAACTTGTTTAAACATATCCTACAGACTAAGAAGAAAATATTAGAAACACAAGAAGAGACATCAAATATTTAAACTGTATAAAGATTTACAAAAATTGATATATGTAGCGGAGGCCCCCTATGGTCCTGCCTACCTGCCTCCGGTACAGGGAATGGCTCCGCTGCTCTGCGCAAACGGGGTGAAGTGGAAGCAGCAATTTGGGGTTTGGCTCGCATGCGCAATCGCATTCGGAGTGGCGGCCATTTTAGGCATTGCTACAAGTCCCAGGAGGGTTTGCGGCAAAGTGGTGTGAGCGGCCGTTTTTGAACAGAGAACTGCTCCACTGAATTCTAGAGGTGACAGTTAGTCGTGAGAGAGTTGAAAACGAGAGAGGAGAAAGTAGTATTCAGGGACCAAGTGGTATCCAAAGAAATGACCCAGTTCACAAGCTGGAGTTCTTATCCCTTAAGTGTGCTGTAGTGGACAAACAACACGATTACCTGAATGGGGTAGCCTTTGAGGTAAGGACGGATAACAATCCGCTTATCTACTGTACATCATGACGTCCACCAAATTGGATGCCACCGGCAACAGATGGTTGGCTGTGTTGTCCAATTACAACTTCACTCTGAAGAACAAGCCGGGCCCCCTGAACGTGAGAGCTGACGCTCTATCCAGCAGACCCGGACTGAAACCAGTCCCTGATGATGGAGAGTGGGAAGAGATTCCTGGGCCTGGGATTCAGGCTATGTGTTCCACAGCCACCGTGCTGGATGGAAACATAGCATTTTCTGAGCTCCGAGTGGAAGATTCGTTGGGCTGTCAATCAGGAGCATTTCCCGCAGCATACTGTCGCCTGAGGGCATGTCTGTAATGCCAGATACTGTAATAAGATGGCAAGAACTCGTCCATGAACAGATGTGAAAGTGGCTAAAGCTGTTCAACGGTCTATTCAAAACAAAAATGCCTCATTGGTAAAACGTGCTCCAGCAGACATAGTCGCCATTCTTATGCGAGAATGGGATAAATTCCAGATTGATAATGGTCTATTCTACCAGTTGGTTCTGTAACACAACCATCCCGATAGAAAACAACTGGTTCTACCCAGGAACCTAAAGTATATGGTTCTATGATCTCTACACTATGACCATGGACATCTGGGAGTGGATAAGACTTTTGGTCTAATAAGAGACCGGTTGTTCTGGCCCAAGATGATGGAATCTGTTGAACACCATTGCCGCAAATGCTTGCGGTGTATTCAGCGGAAAACCCTGCCTACCAGAGCAGCTCGAATAGCCCATCTGAAGAGCTCGGGTCCCATGGATCTTGTTTGCATAGATTTCCTGTGCATCGAGCCAGATTGTAAGGGGATTGAGAATGTGCTAGTGATCAAAGACCACTACACCCGTTATGCCCAAGACTTCCCCACCAAAGACCATGGTGGCTAAGGTCTTATGGGAAAGGTACTGCGTACACTAGAGGCATACACTCAGATCAAGGGAGGGACAGCTGTGGGGCCCCCGGATCTTCCCCACAGGTGTCCCCTGTGGGTACTCAGGTGGTACCGTGGGTGTCCGTGGTTCCTAGGGTGGGCCCCGTGGGTCTCCGCAGGCCTGAGGTACCAATCCTGTATGTCAAAAAATAAAACATGGCATACATTTAAATCAATAGCCCTCCTCCCCCCACCAAACACATACAATACAGTAATGGGCAAAATAACTATTATCCAGATATGGATAATACATTATTTGCCCATTATTAATCACAACATTAGCAAGCATAAATAAAGTAAATAAAAACAGTTCTACTTACCCCTGCAATATGAAGGGCATCCTCATCAGCATACTGCAGGGCCATGTCCTCTGATATCAGCAAGAATACATAATAAATACATTCTAATGGCCCCTAGCCCCTTAATCACCTTAGCTGTTAATAACCGCTATAGTAATTAAGAGGTTAACCCACCCTGCCCCGCTACCCACCCGGGAGGCCTAACCACCCACCCCGGACCCACTATACCCACCCTTCACCCATTCATTGGTAAATCATGCCCATATAATATGGGCATGATCGACCAATATATCAAGAAATGTGGAAGGATTCAAAAATTAGGCCCAAATAAAACAGATTACATAGCTAAATATAAATAAAAATATAGCCAAATAAAAAACATTACATAGCCAAATAAAAAACATTAAACAGCAAAATCTAACACAGCACATGGCAAAATCAAACATCACATTGCAAAATAAAATACACCACATAGCAAAATAAAACACATCACATAGCGAATTAAATAAATAACAAATGACAATAAAACAATTGAATGGCACAGTGGGTAAATGATGCCCATATACTGTAATCTGTGCATCATTTAACACTATGCCAGTCAATGCTCAAACTAAAAGAAACAATCACAAACAAGATCCAATGCCATCCAAACAATCTATATATATATAAAACTGAGTGTTGTTTGTGCGTCCCTGTAAACAATTTGATTGGTCCGTCGGTCCGGACGCCCTCCCACGGCTCTCATTGGCCGGTGTGTCTCGCCCTCCCTCCCCACCCCGGGGGAAAACACCCCCACGGCTCTCATTGACAAGTTGCACTCACCCCCAGTGAGCCGCCGCCGAGACACACTCCTGCACACCCTCCCGCACGCACCACCAGTGAGCCGGCGCACAGCTACCTGGCCCCAAAGGAGGTCAATTCCTGGGCACTCCCCCTCCCGTATTGCAGTGCTGTTTGAGTTGGCGGTGAGGGGGGAGGCAGGATTCAGGGAGGAGAGGGACTTCGTGATGTGGTCCGGCTGCCCCCATCTGCAGCCGGAGTGCAGCATGGAGTGATTGTTGGACGGCCAGGAGAGGTGCCGGGACTCCTGTTCCCACGCGGTGCCGCTTCAAGCCCACACACCGCTGGCGGAGCAAGCAGCGGGGGTAGGGCTCCAGGGTGAGAGTGTACGAAGGAGGAATGGAGCATGAGGAGGCACTGCCTCCCGCCAACCACATGGCGGCATGGTGCCAGAGGGAGAGTGCGCACGGTTAGGAAGTGGCTCAGTGAGAAAAGACACTGACTGGCACTGAGAGTTTGAAGCAGGGGAGACTGGTTCAATTCCCGGTGTCGGCTCCTTGGGCAAGTCACTTTATCTCCCTCAGGCACCAAAAACATAGATTGTAAGCTCCACGGGGCAGGAACTTGTGCCTGCAAAATGTCTCTGTAAAGCGCTGCATAAAACTATACAAGAACATTTTATTATTATTATTTATTAGGAGCTGGGGGGAATTAGCGGCATAGGAGGTGGGCACGCGGGTTTCCAGCGCGGCACTGCCTCCTCAGGAGCATGGCGATAGGTCTCTCCTCCTCCTCTGTAAATACTTAGTTTGGAGTGACCGGCAGGCAGGAAGGAGGAGAAGAGGTACCAGACTGGTGGCCCGCTTGGGGCGGGGGCATGGCAGTTGGAGCAGGGGGTACCAGCACGGGAGGTGGGCGCCTGGGTCTCCCGCATGGCACTGCCTCCCACTCCCCACACTGAGGGCTGCAGGCGGCGACGCCAGGAGGTGAGTGTGCTTAGTATGAGCTTGGGGGGTAACAGCATGGGAGGCGGGTACGTGGGTCTCCCACGTGGCTCCGCCTCCTCGGGATCAGGGCGCCAGGGGTGCCACCGCCTCCCTCCCCACCCACTGCCTCCCCCCCTCCCCACCCACTGCCTCCCCCCCACCCACTGCCTGCCTCCCGCCACACACACTGCCTCCCTCCCCCCCATCATCTCCCTCCCTCCCCCCCATCGCCTCCCTCCCCCCACTGCCTCCCAACCCACTGCCTTCCTCCCTCTCCCCCCACTGCCTCCCTCCCCCCCCCACTGTCTCCCTCCCCCCCACCGCCTCCCTCAAAGTAACCACCATCACACAAATTCTAACTAACAAAAAGAAGCAAGCACCCCTCCACCCCCCTGAAATAAACTATTGAAAACACCACTAAAAATTACATCTTACTAAATAAAAATAAAAATAAAATTGCCCAAACATTTCTGAACAAACAAGCAAACTATATTTAAAAACAAACATTTGCACAAACAACCATTGATTGTCCCTGTATGTATGTATGTATATCCATAGAGAAATACATAAATACAGTGGCAATACATGGGCATAAAAAAAATTAAATCGCAATAAAAATAAAAAATAAAAAACCTGTAAAATAAAAATAACATCCAGTCTTTTTCTTCTTTCTTTTTCTTCTTCTATTATTTGTAATCCATCTTCTTGGGGTCTTCATCTGTAACCTCTTCATCTGTATCTTCTGGATGCACGCCCTTCTCCTCCTCTACGAGGAGGAGGTCCTTCCTCCTCGGCTTCTTGGTGTAAAATGAGGTGACATAGGCTTTTATAGGCCTATGACGTCACATTTTCTGCAAATGGTTCCCACAGGCCTGATTGGCCAGGGAAAACCATGTTCTTTTCCTTTTTTTGGTGACGTCATGTAAAGGAAATGAAACCAGCCAATCAGAATGGCTGTGCTTCCTTTCCCTTTAACATGATGTCATCAAAAGCAAGATGGCCTGTGTCACATGGTACTTGAGCCAATCAGATTGTGGGAACTATATTCCCAATCTGATTGGCTGTAGTAGACCATGTGACCGAGTTTTTGTGAGAAAGGATGTGACATCATCCAAAGGAAGTCACATGGTCTACTATAGCCAATCAGATTGGGGATATAGTCTTCCTTCATATAATTAAACAGTAAACAGTTGGTGAACCAGATCTTTGTAGATAATTGTCTCAAACCCCAGAGACCCAGTCGATGACATTATAATACATTAAATTCAGTAGGCAATGAGAGACTTTACTAAAATATATACAGCTGAACCCCATTTTAACGCGGTGCTCGGGGTCTACCTGATGCGATCACGCTATAACCGTATTGCGGGGAAAAATCAGGGGTTCGGCGTCCACCAGCGATGGAGCAGCGGCACCACCACGCAGGACTTACCCGGCATCAGGTAGGCTTCCGGAAGTGATCGGGAACAGCCAATCAGAGCAGTGACAGCCCTTGCGCATGTGTACAGGGTCCCTACTTGTCCTCTAGAAGACCCGTGACAATATACTGTCGTGAAGCTATGGCAGCCATTTTGAGTTTGGCAAATGAGCTGCGCGCTGATTAGTAGGAGGGCGGCAGTAAACTGCGCACTGATTAGTTAGAGGGCAGCAGTAAGCTGATTGGATGGCCTCGCGCCGCTGCTGAGTGTCGGGGGTTCTTGGAGGGTAGTGTGTGTGTTGAACAGCACAGATTGCTTTTTAAGACTGACCTCTTTTTGTAATTAACCCATCTGCTGACTGTGAGACGTATTCAAGAATCTGAACATGTGCATGGTCAACTACTGATAGGATTGATTGTAGACCCAGGCCATTTATTCTTATTTCAGTCTTCAAGTACAGTTGTAAAAGCAAGCAACGAAAGACAAAGCACTAACGATGCAGCTTGATCCTTTATAATTCAGCAGAATGTTACTGTCAGCATATTCTGTGATGAACAAAACAATTTTAGTACAGAAAGAGAGTACTTGGATACGAGTGTGACACTTGCAGATTATTACACAAAGTGGCCTGAGGAATTTGATTGCAACATCAATCATTTTAATGTGATGTCCCCCAGACTGAGGTTATCACACTTCACACCAAACTTTCGGAGCTTGTTTGGTGGTCATATTGTCTCTGGAAAATAGGATTGAAAATGTTAGATTCAAAGACATAGGGCCTCATGCAGAGAGCATCGTTATTTCAAAACTCGCCATTTTTTGTTCAATTTCGCGCAGAAAACGGCAGAAAATGGCGAGTTACGAAAAACGCGCCAATTTTTTTTTCCTATGTCTAAAACTCGCCTCGCGGCTGGCGAGAACCTCCATCTCGCCATTTTTAAAACTCTCCGAATGCAGAGAGGTGCGAACGGCATGTAGCGGCTGTTCGCGCCAAAAAATGGCGCGATTCTCGCATTTTTGCCGCGCCAGGAAAAGATGGCAAGATGGCGCTCGCCGCCTATAGTAAAGGGGAAAAAAAAGGCGCGAATTTGTTTTTACACGTTACTGAAGCGCGCATCTCGCCAATTTAAACTCGCCACACGCATCCATGTTAAACATAGCAGAATTCGCACTTTTCTGCATATGGAGAATAAAACTCTCCAAAAAAGCTACTTTTTATGAAATTCGCCAATTTTAAAATTCTATGCTCTCTGCATGAGGCCCAAAATGTTTCTGAATCATACAACAGTATATTGTCAAAACATAATGGAGTTATGTACTGACTTTTTAAGTCAACTCCTCTTATAATTAGCTACCAAAAAAGGAATTCCATAATGTATGTTTTGATTTAAAAAAGAATAAAGCCTTGCAACAGTTCAAATAAAGGGTATTATCAATTCAAATGGTTCTTTCAACCTATAAACCAGAAGGTGAAAGCTGACGTGGTTAATACTGTTAGAGGGTAATTCTATATTATCAGAAGTGGCTGTTTCAGGCTGTTTTCAGTTGTAAATCCCCTTTGAGAATTTTCTGGTAAATACGGCCCGAATGGCCCCATCGGACAAAATAGAAATACTCCCATAGACCTTTATGTTACAAAAGTTTTTTTTAAATACACTATGAAATAAGGGAATTATTCAGTGAGCAGTGACAGGGTGCCGGGCAGCTACGGTGCTGGTGCTGGTGCTGCTGCTTCACCGGGTGAGCCACGCGACAAGCTGCACGCTTGATTATGTGCTCTTGCTGCCGGCGCCCCCCCATCTCCTCCTCAGTGTCATATGACCCGTGGGGTCACGTGATGTTGCGTTGCCATGGCGACGTGATGTCACATGACCCCCATGGGGTCATTTGATGCCAGAGCCGAGGAGGAGGTGGGGGGCTCCAGCAGCAAGAGCACAGAATCAGAAAGGTAGGAGATCTTCTGCTGCTTAAATCGGGAGCCACGCTCAAACCGCGTTATAAGCAGATCCGCGTTGTAGCGGACCACGCTTTAACAGGGTTGAGCTGTATACTTTAAAATAAGAAGGTATTTGAATCTAAGAATGTACGCAAACGTTCACCTCCATAATACTTCTGAAGTTCATCAGAAAACTATGACAAAGTTTCCTGAAAGTTGGAAATAAACCTGTTTCAGTAGACCAGGTCTTTTAACACATTTATATTTTTGGGATCATTCAATAGGCAAAGCAAGGCAAGGAAATAAAATGGGGTTTATTTGGATAAAACCTCGGAAGTACAGCAAAAAACTAATTAGAGAAATATACACACTTACTGGGGTCTGGGGGTTGAGATCTAGCCTTTCCTTGGTGCAGTGCGCCCGCTTACAAGGTATTACCCTGATCGGAACCTTGTTCTGTATGTCCTGGACTGAGATTCAGCAGAAAATCATGACCAGGACTAGATAGTCCTGGAACTGTTTTCGGCAGGAACACCTGACCACAACCGCTACCGCTACGTTCTAAAATGATAACTTGGTCCTCGCATCTGACTTAGTCTCTGAAGGACAGACTTTCCTAGCTTCAAAATGAAGCAACTTTGAAAAGCCTGCCCTAGCTTTATCGACTCAAGCCACAAAATCGGCTGGTTCTCTGACTGGGGCTTCTCCTTGCATGAAAGGGAAGGGGAGTGGACCGGGGGCTTCTACAAGATAAAATGCAATAATAAAGTGATCCAATAATAAAGTGATTGTATCAAATGTTAATATCAACATTATATAAATACTAATGTGAAATACTTCAGTGTAAACCCATCACCTAGAAAACATAACAAAAAAAGGTGACAATGTTTAAATAAAGGAAGGAATAAGCTGCTCTACACCCTTGATTGGGATAGTTCGAAGTCCCAGTTGTAGTAATTCTTCTTCCAGGTAAGGGGGGAGCGCTTGGTGGATGTTTGATGATATGGAAAGGAAAAAGACACAGAACCAATGATAGTGCAATCTGTGGTGGCAAGTTCCTATCTATAAATGTCGCCCGCAGTTGGAGAGCAAACCGGAAGTGACGCACGCAGATGTGAGTGCGGTGTGGAGCTGTGTACAGCGGTGTGGAGTCTCGATCAGATGTGCTACAATCCAGCCAGTGTCCCAGCTGTTCTCTCCCATGTCCTTTTGATTTTTCACAAATGTGAGTGCTATTACTTATGTCTATTGGTATAATACATATTTCCCAACAATATTGTACTATTGGATTATCTCTCTTCTTTCTATGACCATCATCCATTGAGTCCAAGCGACATGCAGTAGATGATACAACATTATATCCACACACTAAAGGCCTCCTACCAGAGAGAGATGAATCTCTGATATGCAATACATTATAAGAAGAACCCTGTGAGTGAGACCAACACTTCATTTATAGATAGGAACTTGCCACCACAGATTGCACTATCATTGGTTATGTTTCTTTTTCCTTTTCATATCATCACACACCCACCAAGCACTCCCCCCTTACCTGGAAGAAGATTTACTTCTCCTTGCATACCTTCCGCTGAGCTATGTTCAGCATGGAGGAAGGAGGTGCGACCAATCAGAGCATGCAAATTCCTCCCCATCAGCCAATAGAAACAGGGGCTCATCTCTGGGCTGAAGTCAGAGGAGGAGGCGTGCCAAGTGAGCTCGAAAAGCCGGGTGAGTGGGAAATATGATTTAGCCAATGGGAGAAGCGCCTACGAGCTGTATCTCCCCCAGCTAACTCATTGCCACAAGCTGGGCAGGCAAGTCTATAAAAGGTGTCCCCACAGGGTGCCCTTTGTTCTCCGGACTTGGCAATTTGCCCTTCCTCGCCCACCAAACGGTCTTCTCACCTCTGGACATCCTCTCCTCTTTGAACTATGAACATGCCCTGGTTGAATGTATGGAGCCTTATAGTAAAAGTCTAAAACGTTATAAAGTACACTTTAATAAAGTATATACATTGGGGAACCTTATACTTATAAGGGAAATGGATTTGGGATATTGGGCTCGAAAGGGGACACTGGGTAGCTCTGGTTTAATTCACCCCGAGTTCCGACAAATCATGCCTGCTCGCCAGGGAGAATTAAAGGACTAACGGTAACTTCGGCCCCCGAACTCCTGCAAACAAAATAATTGCAAGTCTACCCAAATATTCCCCTAAACCTGACACACAAGAAATCTCATAGTTCTAGGGCCAAGGGAACATGAAAACAGAAAAAAGCAGGGGTCACTTTATTTTCTACATGTATTATCCCTGGTCCCTGGCTTATGGTGCTTATGTATCTACCAGGGACCCCACCATTTCAGGGGTAATCAGAGTGCTTAACCTCTATTATGTAGCGTAGTTACCCCCTACCGTCACAGAGACACATATTAAAAATTGTGTTTTCTGCAAAGAATTCTTTTTTTTTGATAAGTCATTTTCAAACCAGTGACATATTAGAAGAAACATAAATATTATTAAATATGGTGTAAAGGAGGTGTAAAAATAGAGGTTTGATTAATGTTAGTGAAAACTGGAGCCAAGGATAATTTTATGGCTCCTAAAGGCATGATCTGTTGTGCAGAAACTGTCTCTAAATATTTACATTCGATTAAATAATTGCAAAAAAAAAAAAATCAAGTTTATGGCTGGAATTTGAAAATATAGTTGAGCTTAAAAATCAAATCAGACAGCAAATTTATATTCTCTAAAATAAGTTTGCAGTAATGTAGTTGGCACACTTACCAAATGTAATATTTGTTCACTAAAATATGAGCCTATAGCTGACAGAAGGAAGTCCCTTCCTGCTAATGGACTTTGCACACATGTAGCAGAAGTTTGATGCCCAACTCCAGCACAGATTTGCTGTTCTGCTAAATCCTGTAGGGTAAGGTAAATAGAGATGGATTAGAAAAGAAACACAATTCATCTATGAGAACTGTGCACTAAATGAAAAAGGGTGAGATTGAAAATTACCAATGGTTATTGCTAAAGTTTACTAGTATTTACTGTAGCTCAATGGAAATATTCTTACAATTGAGTTGAGTACATTTTAGCAAAGTGTAGATATCCACTACCACTAGTTTGCGGATACACCAGATGTTTCTCCAGCCACTTGAAGATACAACAGGGATCCCACTGACAAGTTGGCAACTGGCAGTGCTGCTGATTGTGATAATGATCGTACAGTAGTGAAGGAGATGGACACTACTGGGTGCTGATGGTGGTGCTAAGCATATCACCACCAAACCCTTTGTCTCCCCACCTATAAGTCAAACCTAAAAACACCTTCTAAATTAAGCATTTTAATGGCCTGGACTCATTGCTACTGCCCCTGCCACACCCACAGTCGCACTTGCCAACCATTGTGGTTAGACACAGCCATTTACTGTACATACTCCTTCACCTACTGTCTCTGCAAGTCTTCTAACATACTTCATAAATTGTAAACTATCCAGGGAAGGGATTTAATTTTCTATTGCCTGATTTTATGTTTCTTGCACTTATTGAATTCAAATTCCCTGCATTGTAATTGTCCCTTTTGTAAAGTGCTGCATAGTTTGTTGGCGTTTTATAAATAAAAAAATGTACATGCACATATGATAGGCAAGATAGCACTGGTGTCAGCTCAGTCAGTCAACTCAGTAAGCAGCAGGAGCATAGCTTGTAAGTCTCAGGCTCGCTCTTCTACACTTTTGTAAAGATTCACCCTCTTAAGCCCAAATCCACAAAAGGGAGCTAACCATTAGCACGTATTTACGCCATTCATTTGTATGGGAGTAAAGGCATATTAAATCTTAGCACATTTTGCTGGATCTGGGCTCTAGTGTGAACTACCAAGAGCCTGGCTCACTAATTTAGTAACCTCTTGATACAGTTGTGGAATAACCTTGGTGGAAAAATGGAACCTACTGGGTATTTTCTAGTGAGGCTGCTAGTACCCTAGCACACCCAGAGATTGAGGCCAGACTCAGAAAAATACTCCTCCTTTAGAATCCTCTACTCTCTCTCTGTGGTCAGCAAACTCTATATCAGCCCGACTGTTATTAATTGGAGTTTCTAATGTGGTAGTATATTCAAAGACATGTTCTTCCATCTCACGCACACTAATAACACATCTGCTTACTCTGGTATGGATGGCTAATCTCTCTGTCACTTCAAGAAATGCCAGCAAACCATCTGTTCCACCCTGGTGCCCTTTTTGTCTAACAACATTACCACTACTTTCAAGAGGAGAGAGGAACGAGACTACAAATACTGATAGAGCTTCTGAAACGGATGATGATTGATGGATGATGATTTATGGATGATGATGATGGATGATGATGAATGATGAATGATGAATGATGATGATGTATGTTTTCCCAGTCTTTTATCTAGGGTCACACTTCATATCAGTCCTTCCCGGTCTGAAAAGTCAGCACCATCATGAAACCTTCCCTACCCTCCTCTTTAGCAAATACCACTATACAGTAAATACCATGTAGAAATGGTGGCAGAGGAACTGGAAGAGATTGAAATAGAGTAAAAATACAACATGTGATATTTAAGCCCCAACATGGGATTGCATAGAACTTCTGTGTTTAATGCTGCTGAACATATAAGGACAGAGGATGAGACATGCACTCAATATCAATGGTAATAGAGGTGGGGTACTTAGCTGCCGGTGCGCTGGTCCTGGGGAGCTCCTGTAGTCCCAAATGTTCCAGTACAAAGAAGAAGAAGCAGGCACACGGTCTTACTCAAAAGGAGGTTTAATATGCCGTAAAGTCCAACGTTTCGGCAGTCAAATACTGCCTTTCTCAAGGTGAAGGCCTGAAACGTTGGACTTTATAGCATATTAAACCTCCTTTTGAGTAAGACCGTGTGCCTGCTTCTTCTTCTTTGTGCTAAATATATAAGAACATACCACAATAGTTTGTTCCTTATTTTTCCTTCTTTTCCTGTCTCATTTGTTCTATCTGCCCCCTGAGAGTCTCTGTTGCCTTCTTTAACTTCTTTTGGAATACATGTGAGATTCCTTTGACATACTCTGGCTGCATTTGCACTATAAGAATAATTATAGTATATTAGTTTACTATTGTCTTCTCTTTTCACTTGTTTTCATTTCCATTGCACTGGGACGTCTATATTAGCACTTATCACACACCATATATGTGTTTTAAAAAACTTAAAATTCGGTTCATTTACTGTCGCTCGGAAAATGTGAAACGCTTATGAATTGCTCAGCTTTTATTAGTGCAGTTCTACTATTATGTTTTCAGTGCATAAGGTGGCATTCAAGTATTGATGTATTACAAACCTGTCCTGTCACAAAAGGGTTAATATAATAGTTTAGCTCCGGGATTTGTTATATTTATTGGAAGCCACAAATTGGCTTTATATGGCTCTAAAACCGGTTTTGGTTTCCATACCACAATACCCAGGAGTATATTTTTCAGGCTGATATTGTCTGCAATACAGGGAAGAGGCACACATGATTAAAAATAAAAATCCTTTTAATGATGCTATTATTAATATTGGTACATTACTCTATTCTTTTGAAATTGCTTTTAGAGATTGTTATATTTCATACTTCTTAATAGAAAACGGACTGTAAAATTTAAATGCGCCTTGTAACAGGGGACTTATCCCTGTTCACAAATGTGCCTCTAATCCATCAGTGTGGTGGTGAACTGCTGGTAGGCAATTAACTAACACCACCTCGCTGATTACAGGTGTTAGAAAAAGCCTGCCTCTGAGACAGGAAGTGAGACTCCTTAGTCCACAACTGGGCTGAACCAAGGAAGGGCAGATGTCTTGAGCGGCAAGCTGACAACAAGACAAAGGGGACAAGATTCTAAAGTTGGAGCCTGACATTGCCTTAGCACACAAGGGTGCGGATCCAAGAGAGCAGAGAAGCTTCCCCTACTGTTCTGTTCTGGGGCCCCTACTCTTCTCAGTGTTCATCAATGATCTTCCCACAGCTTGTCAGGAAGCGTCAATACACATGTATGCAGATGGCACAATCCTATATGCACACTGCCATAGCCTCTCTGACCTTCAACACATACTTCAGTCTGACTTTTTCAGACTCGAAAACTGGATTTCCCAAAATAAACTGTTTTTAAACACTGACAAGACTGTAACAATGGTATTTGTGACCAAGACTAAATTTTTAAAGCTTCCAGCGACTGAGCTCCAGATTAGAACTAACACTAACACCACACTAACTCCTGTCACTAGTTTTAAATACCTGGGCATATGGTTTGACTCCCACTTATCATTCGGGGTGCACATTGATACCCTGACAACCAAGACCTATGCCAAACTATGGGTACTTTACAGGAACAAATCCTCCCTAAGTCTCCTGGTCAGAAAATGTATCGCATAGCAGATGCTAATGCCAATTATTGACTATGGAGATATAGTATATGGCTCAGGATCTCAAACACACCTTAGCAAACTTGACACCCTCTACAATTCAATTTGTCGTTTTGTTCTCCAATGCAACTATAACACACATCACTTCAAAGTGCTCAAAGAACTAGATTGGTCATCACTCGTATCTAGGCGCAAAGTTCACCTTTCCTGTCTTGCTTTCAAATTCTTTATAGGCAAGCTACCCAGCTACCTGAACAAGCTCCTCACCCCTTCCACATGCAGCACCTATCACCTGAGATCAGACTCCAAATGACTGTCCATGGTCCCAAGGCTCAACAAAGTATCCGGCCGCTCCTCCTTCTCTTACCGTGCACCCCAAAACTGGAACAACCTACTAGAGACTCTTACATCCACCACCAGTTTAATTTCTTTCAAATATAAGGCTGTCACACATTTTAATCTGGTCAGTAACTGTTTCATACGCCCATAATATATATTATCTTTAACTGTGCACGCAATGTCTTGTATATAATGTATACCCTGCTCAATTATGTAACTGTATTTGTAAACATGTATTATTTGTCTTAACTCTGTGCCCAGGACATACTTGAAAACGAGAGGTAACTCTCAATGTATTACTTCCTGGCAAAATATTTTATAAATAAATAAATACAGTAACCCAGCTAACAGATAAGACTTTTCTTATAAGACTATTATCTATGTCTATCTATATATATGAATGTCTCTATGATTTGGGCTGGTGAATCGCTGGGCTAACCACGCAGTTAAAGAGAACTGGATCACAAGTGTATATATACTCCAGAGTGGAGCGGATTTTGTTTGCTGATTTACATGTTTGCTGTGTTTAAAGCAACAGGCGCAATAAAGCCATATTTTAATTTCACCTTAAAACAGTCTCCATTGCATACCTGTGAACACGTCTCTTACACGCCTATTTATTAATCTTTACTAAACACAACCATACATAAAGTGCATGGTTACAAAAGATTTGCTAGTGTAATGTGATTGAGCACCTTTTTGTTGAGTATCAAATTATCTTTGAACATTGTTTGCAATTGAAGGGTATGTAAAATGTTGGAAACAACAACAAATACGCACCCCTTCTTAAATGTGTCTTATCATTGGAAAATAAACAATAATTCAGTTTATTGTTACAGAAAAAGGTTAGGTAAGATGATGAGCACATAAAGGATGCTTGTATTTTGCATAAGCAAAAAAGAAGCAGAGCTGATATAAGGTGTCATGCCAGTCATTTTAATACTTGGTGTCCACCCTCCTCCACTCCCCAGTGATTCATTGCATTACCCTAGTTACGTGGGTTCTTGCACTAATCACTGTTTTGTATTTTTACTCTTCACTTTAAACAATGTATATTCAAGGTTTAGATGTCATTGTACTATGGGGTGTGTATTTTCTTTGCATATTTTGTTACTCTTTTGAAAGGAACTTCATTGTCCTTTAGAGACGTAGCAGATGTTTTTACCGTTATTGTACGGTAATGTGCAATATCACAATTTGTACATAAAATTGGGCAATGTTGTTATTTGTGGCTCCACTTGTTTGTATGGAGCCGTGAGAAATAGCGAGTTAAACCTCATGTCTGTGATAATGTAATATTGTGCAATAATGCGAGTAGTAATGTCTGCTACATCTGTACCTCAGTTCTCCAGCTCTGGATGTTCTCTACCCCAGAAACATTTTTGTTTTTGTGGGTTTTCATTTTATTACCCCTTGAAAGCCTTTGTTATCCACCTAGCAGACGTGCTTTATCTGTGCAACTGTAGTCTAACAATCTCATTCATATTATGCCTCTCTTTGCCGTTTGTTTCCCCAATCAATTATTTTGTTTCAGAAACTATTGAGTGGCTCCCTAAAAGTATTTAGGTAGCCAACGGGTAAGTACTATATGTTATTCTTCCTGTTTAGATGCATGGGTATGCTGACCCTGCAATTGTGGTCTAATATCTGTTAGTAGGGTCAACTGTGCACCCAGTTAGTCCAGTAATGACTTCTCACGCGAGCATCAGCGGACAAGGGGTACAGTTCTCCCTCTTGATTTAATGCTCTGCCTTATTAAGTTTACTGCACCTTGTCTGCTAGTGAAGCATTAGCTGCCTCGGCATATGTGCCTTTGGACAAGAACTTGATTGGAATTTTTTCACTCCCTTTTTATCCTTTGTTTTTCTTCTTTACTTCGACAGTACTTGGCTTGAGAGTATCATTATTATCCCTATTTGTTTTTACTGTTTATGAACGCTGCCCTTTCCCCTCAAGTTGCCATTGTTTTATATCTACAGTATATCACCACTGCAGATATCTAAAATATGCACTGTTTTGAGTGCATCATATTTTGTAACTGTAAATGCTGTTTGATACTGTTTCATTCATCTCTTATTATTTTTTATTTCCTTTTTTACTTTATTTACTATTAATGTAATTGTCTTTACATTAATCATATGTACTGTAATTAATCAATTACTTTGTCATATGAGCATGATAAAAGACCAGGAGGTCTTGCTCTAATTGGCTAGTTCCTGTTTGTATTGATGCATTAAACTTTTTTTTAGCTTTACCAATGACCCCAGTGAGTTCTGTAGATATGTTCTTTGTTGTTCTATTTAATTTGGAGCTGGATGGTGATCCAGGCTTCACTGTGTGCAGATTCCAAAGTTATGGGAGCACTGAGTATTCACAATGAAGCCATGTAAAGAATAAAAAGACACAAAATAGTGCAACCAATTTTCAAATACACATTGTGGGGGTCATGTACTAAGCGGCGGAAATTTGCATTCGCCAGGGGTTTGAATTCGCCATGATGTTTTTGGCGTGTTGCACTAGCTGTATGCAGGAAGGGCCGAATCACAGCGAGAGCAACATTGCCAAACATGGCGAGTAACCGGTGGCGAGACAGTCTGCCTGGCGAGAAGCTGCCGAGATGTGCCTGCAGCAGAGAGAGATTCGGCGAAAACATCGGGTGGGGGGGGTAGTGGGGGAGGGTATGTAGGCCTCCCGAGTGGTGGGTGAGGCTGGGTTAACCCCTGAATGACTGTAACGGTTAATAACCGCTATGGTGATTAAGGGGTTAGGGGACATTGCATTGGCTGTTTTTATTGTTTATGTTTTGCAGCATCGAAGGGGGCATGAACGGTGATGAAGATGAGGATGGCCTTCATCGTGGCAGCCGGACAAGGGTGAGTGCAATATGTATTTAATGTATTTATTGTTCTTTATGTATTTTAAATGTACAAATGCACTATTATCCATTTGCTCCGGCATCAATCCCATGCAGGAAAAAGGCCTGATTTTTTCTATGTGCCGTTCCACCGCTCATCCGCAGCCTCTCCCCAGCAACTTAACTTTTTGGGGCGAGACGGATTGCCGTGAATCTCAATTCTAGAGTGGCGAATAGCGGTGCAAAACTACTCGCCACTACTAGAATTGAGCGGGTTTCAAAACATGGCTAGTTGCGGCGCAAAGAGCTTTTTCGCCGCGCCGATGGCGGGAAAAAAAACCCACCAACAAACTTGGAGCAATCATAAAAAAGAGAGACTCTTATGGTGTAGTATATCAAAGAATTCTATTCATAGACATTTGCAGCAAACATGTGGAAATGCACTCACATTTAACACTCCATAATAGTGTATTGTTCGAAATCCAGGTCTCAGCGTTTTCTTAGCTGTGTGTGTTCGTGTCTTCCGCATACGTCACTTCCGGTTCTGACGATAGTGAGGGCGCAAGTACCCACACGGTCTATCTCGGGCACGCTGACTCTCAAGCTAATTATTTTTTCGATTTTCTCTAGTGTATAGTTTATTGTTGAGTGCCCTGGACTTTCTTTATTTTATTTTATTTATATAAATATATATTTTTATATTTATATGAGACATAGGAAAAGGGGTTGAGTCTATTTAAGGGTATGGTTTTCCAACATTAGAAATTGCATAAAGTTTTTTTTTTTTTTTTTAAAGACAGATTAATGATCAGATTATAACATTTTAAAGTAAATGCATAAATGATTTACAAGCTATGTAGTACTGTATGAATGTAGAAAAAGAAACGGAATATAGTTTTAACTTTATATGAAACATTAATTAAGATCTAAATGTTAGAAATAAAAATAAAATTAATCTGAAGCAGTAAAAGTATCTTGATAAAACAAAGTTAAGAATCCATGAATAATTTAAGAAACTTGATAAAGGAAATATTTTCAGATTTAATATCTCTGAAATTGTTAAAGATAGGAATTATAGTATGGCACTCAAAGAGTTAACAGCACTTATGTTAAAAAGATAGACAGCTCAGGTTGAATGAGATTGACAATACAGCCGCTGGTGTGGTAAGGGTACACAAGGTTTGACATGCTTGAATTTTGGAACAAAACCGTGGAAAAAAGTTTAACTAACAGAAGATTGTGGGAAAAGAATGAATTTGTCCCATTTTTAGATTCCATTTCATATGCATTACTTGGTACACAAATTATAAATATTTTGATACATTTTACAGGAGAGGCATAGATATTAATCAGATGACACATGGGCAGGATTCAAATTTCTGATATGGTTCAGAAGGATAGATTGTTTGGTATACAGACAAGGAAATTTGAAATTGGTGTTGCTAGATTTTACTGACTATGGTCATGAAGGAAGTATTTTCACAATCTGAAATGATTTCTGGTGATGGTCATAGTTTAGTGTTTGAAATAACTTGCATACATTTTCAGCATTGAGGGAACAAAGTTAACATGTATTCTTTGGTGTAGAATTGATACAAAGTTTTTAATATTAGATTATTCTTCAGAATCAGAAATATGTGAATATTTTGCCTCATGGATGTCATAATTTACCTATTTACTTTAAGAAGGGTTTAGCTATTGTCTTGTTAAAATGTTTCAACCTGGAGTGTATTTAAAGTGGAAGATAGTTAGTGTTTGATTTCTTTTTCTCTGGAGATATACTAACAGCTGAGAGTTTAGATATAGGGGGATGATTTGGTAATTTACTGCTGATGGACAGTAATACGAGTTGGGCTGATAATATACATTTTAAAAGGGTAGACTTACCTAGTGACAACTAGTGGTGGTTCAGTTCAATTGCAGGAACCATTTTATAGTAACAGTTAGATAATGCAGATACGCAACATTCTTTCTTTTGCAGGGAAATAAACAAAAAACATATTGTTGTTTTTTACGGGTTAATTAAAAACCTTCTTTAGTTCATTAGAATAATGTTTTAATTCGTGACTGGAATGGGAAGTTGCGTTCTGAAGTTCTAAAAGTATTTTAAGATTTTCATTAAGAGTTACAAACATGAAAGTTTAGGATAACAGACTTTTAGAAGGGTTTGAAGGAATTCTAGTCAAGAAAGATGATCTAATTATAATGGCAAAGAGGTTATGGGAATGTTTTTTTCCAGATGGAGTTTTTCATGTATTCTGGAGTCAGATAGGGGTACTCATTTCACAGGTTAAGTGATGAAAGTTTACATGTGACATTTTAGGGATTAAATAAAGCTTTAAAGTACCTTGTCTATAATCCGTTGGTAGAATTGGATTTAAAATTTAGGAATTAAAATAGGTCTTCTGTATTTCCAAAAGGGGGGGTGGGGGAAATAGATAACAATTATGATAAAAAAAAATTAGGAAAAAATGTCTTTGGTAAACAAATTGAGAAGGGTCTAATGACACTGTATAATTGTCATTATGTTAAAGGTTAAATGTTTGTGATTTATGTACGTAACATGTAGACAGTAAGTATATGGTCCAGATGGACTAAGGTCAAATATATTTACCAATATAATGATACTGCGTTGTTTTACAGGTCATATGTAATTAAGTGATGAATAAAGAATACTATTGGATGATGGATAATTGGAATCAAGAAGAATGAGGAAAATCAACAAGAGTCTTCTCCTATGGGACTGAATATTTTTTCATTTTTTAGGAAAAAGAACAAAATTACTATTTGTATTTGTATTACTATTAGGTCTATTGAAAGAAATAATCAATACTGAAAAAGTACACAGGGGATTACATCTCCAGGATTACAACCAAGTTTGCTAGAAGAATTTGTATTAGTTTTAAATTATACAGATTTATGGTTTGTGATGAAAATTTGATGTACCGTATTGTACAAGTATTTTTTTAAATACTCATATTAGGAAAAGATGAGTTTTTTTTATTTCCTATAAAAGTACTAGAAATACTATTAATTTTCAGTTATTATTTTATAGTCTCCAATAGCCGGATTTTGTTTTTTTACATAATTATAGCAAGACTTTGAATGGGCTGTAAGAAATCCAATTTAACAATAATTATATTGTAATGAATTCATCTGTTATCAAAGGCAGAATGTCATAAGTATACAGTATAATTGTCTGATATTTATTTAATCTCTCTTTCGTTACATTGGAGAGTGATATTATAGGTGTAGCTGTCCTAAAAGGCCAGAATAGACAGATAGGTCAAAAGATGGTTTTAAGTTGCGTGAATTGCCAGTTTAGGTTTTAGCTGATGCAACCGAAGAGACTATGACAGTTAGGTTGGATTGATAAGGAGATCTGACATTATTGCAGTACTCCATGTATAGAATACGTGTGCTGTTTCTTATGAGATCATATCAGTTGGAAGCTGAAAGACTTAATTTGGAATAGAAATATATATTAAGAGAGCTGATTGAAGGAATATTATCTGGATAAATATGCAGCAATGTAGGCTGAGAGACAAGGCAAGAGGCGGGAGTAAGAAGCAGTACATCATGATACCACCATGATGTGATGTAGGATTTCACCATAAAGAGACGGGTTAAAACAGAGATGGAGGAAACAGAAGTTTTATCATGACATTAAGATCCACTCAGAAACAGAAAGAAAGCTATGCAACCATTTTTAAGACTCCATCATTAATTTGGAACATCAACTGCCATTTTGTACTATTTCTATGTAAGTAATTATTTTCAAATTAAACGTTTTGTTTTTGTGATGAACCAGAATTACTGAGGTCTGTTATGCTGGCGTAATTATGAAAAAGACGTAAAAGAGAGATTTAACAGTACGGAATAATATTCAAGAATACTTAAGAATAACAACATTATTAGTAACTAGCTGATATACCCGGCGTTGCCCGGGATGTAAATCCGTAATAGGTAGTATTATTTATAAATAGGGGAACAATAGGTTGACTATTTGGTGGAAAGGTTGTATAATGGTGTTGAAAAGAAACATGGAAGAAAATGTAATACGATGTTGTTTAAAAATGGTTTATTGTAAACACGCCACAGTACAATGTATATTTTGGTGACATAAGTAATGTAAAAATGTGAGGTGTGTCCCGCTAGGGTGTGAGCGGGTGTGAGGCGTCGGGTGGGTGTTCAGTACGGGTGGCAGGTGGGTAGTGAGTGCTGGCTTTGGGTGGGCACCCGCAAGAGTGTGAACAGGTGTGAGTCAGCTGGTATCTGGTGAGTGCGGGCAGCGGCTGGTCAGTGATGTCGGTGCGTAGTGGTGTGAGTGCGGCAGGTGGGTGTGAGGTGGGAGTGAGGTGGGAGGCGCCGAGTGGGTGTTGAGTGGGTGCGGCGGCTGGTCAGTGATGGTGCATAGGGGCGGGAGGCGGCAGGTGTGTGTCGAGTGTCGGGTGGGTGAAAGGCAGAGGCGGGTGTGCGGCGGGTGGGTGAAAGGCAAAGGCGGGAGGGTGGGCAGTGGGTGAAAGGCAGAGGCAGGAGTGCATGCGGCAGGTGAGTGAAAGGCAGAGGCGGGAGGGTGGTGGGAGTGCTTGAAAAGCAGAGGCGGGAGGGCGGTGGGTGGGTGAAAGCCGCGGGCAGTGGGTGGGTGAAAGCCGTGGGCAGTAGGGCGGGCGGCAGGCGGGTGAAAGGCAGGGGCGGGAGGGCGGGTGGGGGAAAGGCGAGGGCGGGTGGGTAAAAGGCAGAGGCGGGATTGCAGATGGGCGAAAGGCAGGGGAGGGCGGGCGTCGGGTGGGTGAAAGGCAGAGGAGGGCGGGCGTCGGGTGGGTGAATTGCAGAGGTGGGCGGGAGTCGGGTGGGTGAAAGGCAGGGGCGGGGTGGGAAAGGCAGGGGAGGGGAAGGCAGGGGCGGGGGTGGGAAAGGCGGGGGAGGGGAAGGCAGGGGCGGGGGAGGGGAAGGCAGGGGCGGGGGGTGGGAAAGGCAGAGGCGGGAGGGTGGGCGGTGGGTGAAAGGCAGAGGCAGGAGTGCATGCGGCAGGTGAGTGAAAGGCAGAGGCGGGAGGGTGGTGGGAGTGCTTGAAAAGCAGAGGCGGGAGGGCGGTGGGTGGGTGAAAGCCGCGGGCAGTGGGTGGGTGAAAGCCGTGTGCAATAGGGCGGGCGGCAGGCGGGTGAAAGGCAGGGGTGGGAGGGCGGGTGGGGGAAAGGCGAGGGCGGGTGGGTAAAAGGCAGAGGCGGGATTGCGGGTGGGCGAAAGGCAGGGGAGGGCGGGCGTCGGGTGGGTGAAAGGCAGGGGAGGGCGGGCGTCGTGTGGGTGAATTGCAGAGGTGGGCGGGAGTCAGGTGGGTGAAAGGCAGGGGCGGGGAGGGGAAGGCAGGGGCGGGGGTGGGAAAGGTGGGGGAGGGGAAGGCAGGGGCGGGGGGTGGGAAAGGCAGAGGCGGGAGGGTGGGCGGTGGGTGAAAGGCAGAGGCAGGAGTGCATGCGGCAGGTGAGTGAAAGGCAGAGGCGGGAGGGTGGTGGGAGTGCTTGAAAAGCAGAGGCGGGAGGGCGGTGGGTGGGTGAAAGCCGCGGGCAGTGGGTGGGTGAAAGCCGTGTGCAATAGGGCGGGCGGCAGGCGGGTGAAAGGCAGGGGTGGGAGGGCGGGTGGGGGAAAGGCGAGGGCGGGTGGGTAAAAGGCAGAGGCGGGATTGCGGGTGGGCGAAAGGCAGGGGAGGGCGGGCGTCGGGTGGGTGAAAGGCAGGGGAGGGCGGGCGTCGTGTGGGTGAATTGCAGAGGTGGGCGGGAGTCAGGTGGGTGAAAGGCAGGGGCGGGGAGGGGAAGGCAGGGGCGGGGGTGGGAAAGGTGGGGGAGGGGAAGGCAGGGGCGGGGGGTGGGAAAGGCAGGGGTGGGGGGTGGGAAAGGCGGGGGAGAGGGGTGGGATGGGGCGGGGGGGTGAAGGCAGGGGGGTGGGGAAGGCAGGGGTTGGGGAAGGCAGGAGGGAAAAGGCAGGGTGGGGGGGGGGAAAGGCAGGGTGGGGGGTGTCACTGTGTCTCAGTGTGTCTGTCACTGTGTGTGTCAGGGGAGGCAAAAACGGAGCTGGGGAGGGGCCGGCAAAAACGGAGCTGGGGAGGCAAAACTGAGCGTTTGGGGGGGGGGCAAATACTCACACGTCTCAGTTAAGCCCCCCCAGTAGCAGCAACAGCCGGCACCACCACCACCACCACCAGGAAGCATTTCCTCACCTCAGGCAGCAGCAGCCGTGTAGCCGGGGGTTGGGGACCCCTGGGTTAGAGCGCACCGGCCAATGAGTCGTGGGGGGGCGGGACACAAGGGGGATGGGAGCGAGACACACCGGCCAATGAGAGCCGTGGGAGGGCGGGCGGACCGACGGACCAATCAAATTGTCTATAGACACTCACAACCAAGATTTTCAGTTATATATATATATAGATAGTCAGCATGAATTTATGAAGGATTAGTCGTGCCAAACTAATCTTATTAGTTTCTTTGAGAAGGAAAGTAGGAATTTAGATCAGGGTAATGCAGTTGATGTGGTCTACTTAGATTTTGCAAAGGCTTTTGATACAGTTCCACACAAGTGGTTAGCCTACAAAATAAAGCAAATTGGGCTCAGTAATAATATATGCACCTGGATTGAAAACTGGTTGAAGGATAGACAACAGAGAGTTGTCTTAAATAGAACATTTTCAGGCTGGGATAAAGTTGTGAGTGGAGTACCTCAGGAATCGGTATCGGGACCCCTGCTTTTTAACTTATTTATTAATTACTTTGAGGTTGGCATAGAGCGCAAAGTCTTGATCTTTGCTGATGATACTAAATTCTGAAAGGTAGTAGAATCAGAGCAGGATGTAAATTCTCTCCAGAAAGACTTGTATAGACTTGGGCAGTTAAATGGCAGATGAGATTTAATACAGATAAATGTAAGGTTATGCATTTGGGAAACAAGAATAACTAGGAAACTTACAAATTAAATGGGGAAAATGTAGGTGAATCATTGATGAAGAAAGTTTAAGAAGTACTTGTAGACCGCAGGCTTAGCAATAGTGACCAATGTCATGCAGTAGCTGCAAAGGCAAACAAGATCTTATCTTGCATTAAACAGGGAATGGACAAAAGGGAAGTGAACATAATTATACCCCTCTATAAAACATTTAAGACCATACCTTATATATGGAGTACCGTTTGGGGCACTCCTCCATAAAAATTATGTGAATTATGAGGAGAGGTTAGATAAAGTAGATTTGCGAAATTCATTACCCATGGAGACTGTGATGGCAGATACAATAGATATCTTCAAAAATTGGTTGGACATCTTTTTAGAAAGGAAAGGTGTACAGGGATATATCAAATAAGTAAACATGGGAAGGATGCTGAACCAGTGGGAAATCTCCATTATTTGGCGTCAGAAATGAATTATTTTTTCCCTTTGAGAGATATTATTGGATGATATTTCACTGGAGTTTTTTTGCCTTCCTCTAGATCAATATATTGTAAATACAAATATACTGTAGGACAGTGGTTCCCAAACTTTTTCGGTTATAGGCTCCGAAAGGCGATCAGGATTTTTCCACAGTGCCCAAAGTGAAAACAAAGTTTGATATACATACCTAACAGTTGCAGTGCGCAGTTGGTGGCTTGGCACCGGCAGCACCGTGTTCACCTCACTCAGTCACTGCAGTGGTGCGGAGCGCCTCATAAAACAAATTAACCACCCCTGGAGACAGCGCCGGGAACTCCTCTTGCTATCGCTGTCGCTGCCCGCAGCCGGTGAGAGGGCGAGAGGTGGCTCCAAAACCTTACATGGTCCGGTTCGGTTGCAGCCCTTAGCCATTTTGGTTCCCGCAGAGCACGCGCTGCATTGTGGGGACTCAGAGATAATCGCAGCATCCCTCTAGGCAAGCCACAGCACATCAGGGCGCCACGGCACACAGATTGGGAACCACTGCTGTAGGATATGTATCTGTCATCTACAATTAGCATAGGTGGAACATGATGGACATATGTCGTTTTTCAACCTCATCTACTATGTAACTACTACAGTATGTAACTATTTAATATCCACAACTATGGTGGTCAAGGGTTAAAAACACATGAAGTAATATTTCTGAAATGAATATACTGTTGATATTACAGAAATGGACTGGGGGTCTCTGGAGAAGGATTCAAGGCGATGTTCTGTTTCAATTTTGTCTGTTCTGTTTTTTAGTGTTCATTTTGTGTGTAAGAATGTGTGCCCACATTCCTGGTATCAAGAAGTACCTGATTTCTATAGAGAGTTGTATTAATCCAGTTTTAACCAGGGTTTAATGATCTGTAGAGAGAAAAGTGGTATATCTGGTGCTCAGTAATTGAAACAGGTACCACATGTAAGCAATAATGACATCATAAGTCCACAATTGGTAGTCTAAGTTGCAATGGAGTGCCCCCCAAATGAATTATGGCAAGACTGAAAGGGAAAAGTGACTAGTGGAGTCGGCTAGACTTCCACAACCATGTACACAATATAAAAACTCAATCAGTAATGACAATAATGAGGAACAATGTCCATGATAGATAGGGTTAAATAAGGCACTGCGGCACTTTACCTGTACTGTCCAAGGGGCACTCTCATCATCCTAGGCGTGCAATCCATCCGATGTAGATAAGTATAGGAAAGAAATGGGCATAGATAGAGTACAGCTCCAGACATCCTGTAATAAATCTCCAGGGAAAAAGACCAGGCCACTCCAAGAATAACAAAAAAGAAGTTATATATTGCTGGCTAAACATACAGGGAAAAAGGGGACTGAATGAATGCACCTACGCATTTCGTACAAAGAGTACTTTATCAAGGTGACAAGGAGATGTAAATGCTGCCTCTTTATACTTATCTGCATTGCCTCTAATCCAATAGGGTGTAGCGTCATTAACCAGCGTCTACTATGAGTCGCGGTGCCGTGACGCACACACCCATATGCTGGGCAAGTCAGGCAATGTATAGGAGCTGACACGAGATGTCGTCGCGTCATAGGAATGACATTATCAGCGCGCGTCAAAGGACGTAGTCGCGCTGACGTCACGTCTGTTCCTATAGGCCGGACAGGTGATGTGATGAACATTTTTTTATCAACATACAACTTTATTAACAAAAATCAGAGCAATACTAAAAAAGCAAAAAGCTTAGTTAAAAAGACAATATTTCTTTAGAAACAAACAAACCACTAACTTGATGAATAAATCACAGCCTCCCAGAGACACTGTTCTATGTTGAAGACACAAAAATATCATAATTATACATGAATACTTAATAGTAATATCATAACATGTGCATATAAATTGTATAATAATAAATGGAATAAAGTGCAATAATATAATAATAATAATGGTACAGTATCTATATTCTGGGACAGAATTAGAAAACCTTATCATTCAAGGAAGACATAGTAGGTGTGTATATCTAAATTTGATTACCTCTTATACTCCTAAGTAAATGTATATATGGGAGAGTACTCACAACATTGATATTAGAGATGAATTAATTCATAAATTGAACACACCAAATTAAAACAAAGAGTTAATTAATAAAGACCTCCAATTAGTAGCAACAGATTAAACATGAACACTGATTGGGAATGCAAAAAAGGTTTTTTATATATATTTATTGTGACAGAAACCAGGGGATGGTAATAAATTCCATATACAGGGCTCCCAGGATACTGAACAGTTTCTATCCTGTTTAGGCTGGAAAGTGCAGCCTTAGAATGCATGCACTCCATCCCACAGTTTGGCAAGTGCTGGAACTGAGGGATGAGAGATCCAGACCAGAGTTTGTCTGCTGCCTGATTTCTGTCACATGTCCTGCTAGTTAGAAATCAAGTATTTAAGGTTGATTTCCTGGTTCCTCTTCCCTCTCCCCAAGAGCCTGGAGGCAGGAAGGCTGCTGGAAATAGAGAGGGGAAACGCCTCTCCCCAAACAGGTTAAATCATTCTGTTCCTTTTTCCTAAAACTTCAAAGTTCCTTATTTTTGTTGTTGGAAGTGGATAATCCGCTCCAACCCCAGTCAGGGAAAACCTTAGTTAAGTTATTGCTCAGGTGAGCAGGGTTTTGTTTGCTTATGTATTATTTTGTATTCCGTGTGGCAGTCTCAGTGCCTGGGACTGAATAAACCAGGCAGTAGCCTGTTTAAAGGAACAGCACATTACGCCTCGTCCTTTAACCTACCCTAAAAGACCGTGTTGTAACAGTCCCAGACAGACATCGGAGCCCCGGAGTAAGCCGTTTGTCACATATGGTGGAGAATGCGGGCAGAACACTAAAAGGTCTGCGGGTAAAAGAACTTTAAAAAAAAAAAAAAAAAAAGTTTTTTTCCAAACAAGATGGAAGACGTGGTGAGTGCGCTGGTACGCAATGTCGCTGCCCAGAAAGAGATGAATGAAACCCAGCAACAGGCGAATGCAGCCCTGCAAGAGGCGAATGTAACCCAGCAAGAGATAAACCGCTTGCTGAGAGAGGAGCAACAACGGCTCGCCCAGGGCTTACAGCGGGAACTCGAGGTCCTGAGAGAGGCTATCATTAAGACTCCACTGGCAGAGGCAGGCCCAGTCCTGAAAATGACCAGGGCAAGCCACTACCTTCAGAAGATGGGGCCCTCGGATGATGTTGAAACCTATCTTCTCACATTTTTTTTTTTTTTATAACTTTGGTTTTATTGAGTTTTTCAGCAAAGAACATGTACAACAAAATCTTCACCATACATTGTACAAATTAATTGTGTTACAAACTAACATTTCTCACAAACAGGTATTGGAATACAGCTAACAGAAAAATAAAAATAAAATAAAAAAGGGGGGGGGATGTAGGGGAGAGAGGGGATAGGGAAGGGGGGGGAGGGTGGTGTGGTGCGGGAGTCAATCCCACTAGGACCAATAGAATCGTGGAGTTTCAACTCCTAAAGGTTGTTATATCCTTAGCACCTCCAGGGGAACCTATCCACCCGATGTCTTAGATACCCAGTTCGCGAGCCTGCCGAGGGTGTTCTTGGCACCATGTGTCCTGTGTGATTCCTACACACAGCGTTATTCAAGGGAAAACGCATCTATTACTATCAAAGCAGGATAGTATCTCTTCCTACTCCCGGGATGTCCCTCTGGTCCAACCAAGGTGTCCAGGTTTTTAGATAAATTTCGCCAGTGTCATTAACTAGACTTGTTAATTTCTCCATCTGGCATACAAACCAAATTCTGTTCCGAATCTTGGGAATTAGGGGAATTTCGGGTTGCTTCCATAGTGCTGCGATCTCGCACCGAGTAGCTGTTGCGAAATAAGCAACTAGTTTTTTACTTGATTTAGTCCACCCCAAGGACGGTCTGTTCAGCAGAAACCGCCACGGGTCCATGGAAATTTTAAGATTGAGAATCTTCTCAAGCCAATCTCTGATTTTTCGCCAAAGCGGTTTAATCCTCGGGCAAGACCACAGCATATGTAGCAAATCAGCCGTTGCTCCGCACTGCCTAGGGCACAGGGGGGAGTACCCTGGTACGAATTTAGATAATTTCAAGGGAGTGTGATACCATCGCATTAAAACTTTATATGCGTTTTCCCTTAAAGTTGTGCATATAGAGCTCTTGGCAGATGCCATAATTATTCTATTCCACTCTTCAGTCTCTAGGACCTCACCCAGATCTCTCCCCCACTGATCCATGTACCTCAGTTTGTGGTCAGCTTGTACTCCTGAACCGATCACCTCTTTGTACAACAGCGATATGAGTCCCCTGGTATCCGTCTCAACTAGACAGAGCTTTTCAAACTTGGTTAGTGGGGGTCGTGGGGTAACGCTAATGTAAAATGCTCGCAGTTGGAGAAATCTAAATATTTCTGAGGGGGGGACGTTTGATTCCTCTCTAATTTGTGCAAAGGGCTTTATATCTTTGCTCCCCTCTAGATCTCGGAGTCTATGTATGCCTAATTGCTTCCAAATTGAAAATTCCTTTCTGTACAGGCCTGGAGCAAAATCTGGGTTGCCCCACAATGGAGTCATCAGAGATCCTTTAGATAGCAGATTACATTTACTTTTATTGGCCTCCCAGATAGTCAGCGAGTTCGCCACTGAGGCCAGCGGCTTATTCAGCAGCTTCAAGGCTGTTTTGGGTAACCATATCAAGCTTTTTAACTCGATTGGGGAGCAAGCTTCGCTTTCCAATGCAACCCACCTTTTCGAATCCGGGTTTACATGCCATTGGGAGATTTGGCTTAATTGTGCCGCTTTGTAATAAGATAACAGACAAGGTACCGCCAGGCCCCCTTCCAATGTTGGCTTTTTTAGAATCATACCCTTTACTCTCGGTTTTTTTCCTTCCCATATGAATTTGGATATAGCAGACTGAAGTGAGAGTATATCCGTCAGTCTGAGTGGCACCGGTAATGTCTGGAACAAATATAGTATACGTGGGAGGAGGTTCATCTTTATACTATGTATCCGTCCGATCCATGAGATTTTAAAAGACGCCCACTTTCTCAGCTCTTCCTTCAGATCGCGGATCAGTTTGGGGAAGTTCGCCTGGTAGATACTATTGTAATCTTTGGGGATTATAACCCCTAGGTATTTCACCCCTTTTTTCGGCCAATTAAAGTTGAAATTGAGCTGTTTCAACTTTTCTGTCTCTTTCGGGAGGCTTATATTCAGGGCTTCAGACTTAGATTGGTTGATCTTAAAGCCTGATATATCATTAAATTTCCCTAGCAAGTTGAATAGGTTCGGCAAGGAAGTGAGCGGCCTTGAGATTGTGAGCAAGACATCGTCTGCGTAAAGAGCTATCTTATGCGTTTGTGTGCCCGCCTCTATGCCTCCCACATCTGGATTATTTCTAATCTGTGCTGCTAACGGCTCTATACACATTGCGAATAGAAGGGGGGATAATGGGCACCCCTGTCTGGTGCCGCTTCTGATTTGGAACGGGTCCGACGGAAATCCCTGGTGGATCACCCTGGCTGCCGGTCCCTGGTATAGTGACAGGATAGCATTGATCACCCGCGCTCCCATCCCAAACTCTCCAAGCGTGGCCCTCAGATATGGCCAGTCAATCCTGTCGAAGGCTTTTTCAGCATCCAGACTCAACATCATAACTGGGATCTTACGTGTATTGGCTAAATCTATCAGATCAATGATCCGTCGGGTGTTATCTGCAGCTTGTCGACCCGTAATAAACCCGACTTGATCTGGATGTATGAGTCTGGGCAGGATGTGACTTAATCGGTTGGCCAGCAATTTAGCATATATTTTGATATCGGTGTTAATGAGCGAAATGGGCCTGTAACTTGAGCAGTCTAATGGGTCTTTCCCAGGCTTATAAATTACTGAGATGGACGCTTGGAGCATCTGTTCCGGGAATGCAGCCCCGTCTAGCACCGCATTGAACATTCTGAGGAGGTGAGGCCCCAGGAGCTCAATGTATTTTTTATAATAAAGGTTGGAGAACCCGTCAGGTCCAGGTGCCTTGGCGGGTTTGAGGCTCTGAATAACCTGGGTAAGTTCCTCTAAAGTAAAATCTGCTCCTAAAACTTCACTTTCCGAACCACTCAATCTTGGTAGGTGTGCGCCCTTCAGGAAATACTTCATGGCCCTTTTGGTTTTACCATTATGTGCCACCTTTTCACCATTATAGAGGTTCTCATAGAAACTCCTGAATTCCTCCACTATCAGTTTTGGGTTGGCTGTTTTGGCTCCTGTTTTTAGCCTTAACTCCCGGATACTATAATTTGGCTGTCTATTCCTCAATTTGTTGGCCAGTAAGGTATCTGGTTTGTTTAACTTATCATAGAATAGCCTTTTGGACCAACTCACCGTGTTATCTGCCTGGGAGGTCAAGACTAGGTTAAGCTCGACTCTAGTGTCTTGAATTTCTTTGAGAAGGGCCGAACTCTGATCTCGTTTATGTTTGAGTAGTAATTCTCTAAGCTTATTTTGTAAGGTATTGATTTTCCAATTCCTTTCTCTTTTTCTTTTAGCCGCTAATTTAATTAGGGTCCCCCTCAAGGTTGCCTTGTGTGCTTCCCACAGTACAAGGTGGGATTGAACACTACCCGTATTAATTTGGAAAAATTGATCTATCTCTTTACTAATTATTTGTTCGGACCCTGGGACCTTCAACAGTGCCTCATTAAGTTTCCAATTTGCTCCCGGCCTGTCCAGAAATTTTTGTGTGCACCGTAGCTCTATAGGTGCGTGATCCGACCATGAAATATCATGGATCCCTGAGTGGGGGATCTTCGGGACCAGTCTGCTAGAGACAAAGAAGTAATCGATTCTGCTATAGGATAAATAGGGGTGCGAGAAAAAGGTGTAATCTCTCTCTAACGGATGCATCTCCCTCCAAATGTCTATTAGTTGGCTATCCCTAAGACCTTTCAGGAGGGCATCTATATATGACTTTTTTTTAGCCTTCTGGGGGCCTGACCTGTCCATCCCTGGGTTGATCGCTACATTGAAATCCCCTGCCACAATTAAATCACCCTTGGCCACTGATCTCAGTGTGTCAAAGAACCCATTAATGAATGAGGGGTCTTGCTCACATGGAGCGTATATTGTCGCCAGCGTTATAGGCTGGGCTTGTATAGTGCCTACTAAGACTAGGTATCTACCTTCTTTATCTCTCTTAACCACCTCTTCTATAAATGGGACGTTGTTATGAAGCAAGATTGCCACTCCTCTCTTCTTTTCCGTCCTTGCAGAGGAAAGGTAAAACCGCTTGAAGCTCTTATCCCAGAATTTGGGGGCGCTTTTGCCGCTAAAGTGCGTCTCTTGATGAAACACTACGTCGGCCCACTTGCGTTTGTAATCCGCTATAGCTATTCGGCGTTTGCCCGGGCTATTTAAACCTTTAGTGTTGTGGGATATCATAGTCAACGACATGGTGTAGTGGGGTTGTTGTTATCGCTGTAAGTGCTGTCTATATTGTAGGCCCCTATAGCCTCTGAGCTCTCTGGCCCATCTACTTCAGTCGGGGGTTGCGCCCGCACCACAGAGGGAGGGGGTGGGAGGGGGGGGGTGGGGATGGGTAGGGGGTAACAAAACAATTGAGGGGCCGAAGCTGACCTTGGTCAGCAATGGTCCCTTGGCCCTCAGGCGAACCTTGCGCCCTGGAATGCCCGGTGGGGGCTTCCTAACTCCCAACCACATCTCGTGGCCGGGTGCCCGAGGGACTTGTCTGTGCATGATGGAGTGACCCATTCGTGCACAGCTTGAGTCGCAGGTGGCCGGCCCAGGTGGTCCCGAACCCGGCACCATCTAAGCAATATATGTAAACAATATAGAGAGAGAAAGAGAAAAAAGGAAGCAATGCTTCTCCCCCTCCTCTCCCTCTCCCTTAGGCATACGTTGTGTGTCATAGCAAACCGACATGTGTAAATCACAAAAACTATTTACAGTGAAACAGTAGAACAAGTTAAGTTCTTTTCGTCTTCCCCAGCCTTCTTTGTGTCGTCTCCCAATACGACTGGTGGCGATCATAGTGTCCCAATAGAGTGTGCGGTGTGTGGCCCCCCTCTCCTCTCATCCGTGGGCTAATCCCGTGGGGGTCTCCCCCTTACGCTAAGTGTGACCTAGGGTTAACATTTATGAGAGACAGAGTAGTGAAAAGTCTCGGACTGTAGCCTCCATCATCTCTCCTGTGCGTATCGTTTATTCACGTCATCCCTCCCCCCCCCTCCCCTTGCTACCGGACTCTTTGACTCCATAAAGGGGGTGCTGATTGTTCTGGAGTCCTCGGGTAAATGGTGTCCTGTCCCGGAGCAGCGACCATGTGTGGTGGTGTCCCCTTTGATGGCCACCCCTCTCGTCGAAAGAGCCCCGCTCCTCCTCTCAGGAGCTCCCGACTGTAAGGGTTGGAGAGAGATGTTAATTATATGACAATGGATAGGGGCATTCCTCCCTGAGAGGGAACCACCTTCAGCCTACTCTTCCTATCTCATCTACTTCCAAGCTCTCTCACCTGAGATTATCCTCCTCTCTCCCTCTCCTACCTCCCTTCCAGAAGCAGGGCCTTTCTCTTGTTTACGAGGGTGTTCTCTCGTCTTTGCAGATCCCCTTTCTAGGTTCTCTATTCGTTCGCTCCCTCTTCCCTCCCCCGCTCTTTCTTACCCCCCTCCTGCTTATCCTCTCCCTGTTCTCTCCTCCTTCCCCCATACTCTTCGTCCCTTCTACCTGTCATCCTTCCCCTCTCTGACCCCTTCTTGCTCTCTCTGAATGCCTTACCAACCTCCCTCCTCACTCCTCTTGCCCCCTTCTGCGCTTCCCTCTGGTCCCCCCCCTTCTCCCCTCCCTCCTCCCCCCTTTCCCCCCCCTCCCTGCTATAGAGATCAACTTATGTAGTGCTGCTGGAGTCTGTGTTGCTCATCCTCCCGAACCAGTCCGGCTTCTGCTTCCTCCGTCACCAAGATTCCTTCTGTCAAATGGGTCCCCCGGATCTGTTTACTGCTTTAGGTCATCTTTTCACCACACAGGGGTGCCCTCCGCCAGTCTATCGATCGACTAACCTTCAGTCGAAATGCTGCCGTCATCCACTAGGTGTCTCTCTCCGGTCGGACCCCCAATGCCAGAAGCAAGATAGCCGCAGCTCCGGATCCCGCCACCAGAGGATCTCTGTGACAGCCTTCTTCCCTAGCTTTAAGAACATGGCCGCACCACTCTCTTCTCGTCACCCGAGGGGATCAGATCACAAAGTACTTCTCTCTGTTAGATTTTGGGCCGGGGAAGGCTCCTCTAACTCCTGGCACGGGGACAGAGAGCCACGAGGCAGCCCTCAGTCCTTGCGTTTGCTCCCTGACGGCTCCACACGCTGCCAGGACGCCGCCGGAATAGGAGCTTCAGCGGGGACCTGTCGTTCGGGGCTCGGGGGAGAGACCGGTAAGTCCAACTTTTTTAAGAATTCTGCTCCTCCCTCCAGCTGTTTCAGGGTAATGGCCACTCCGTTTTTGATTACCATTAAGCCGAAGGGAAAAAGCCAGCGGTAGCGAATTCCATGATCCCTTAGGACTCTGGTGACAGCTCCGAGGGCTCTCCTTTTTAACAGGGTTTGTGGGGCTAGATCCTGGAAGATCTGCAGTCTCACCCCTTCAAATTCCAGGGTCTTGGCAGCTCGGGCAATTTGGCACACCTTATCTTTAATTTTGAAATAATGAAGCCTAATGATGATGTCCCTCGGGGGGTCACCCTGTTGTGGTTTAGACCGCAGGGCCCGGTGACATCTGTCGAATTGCAGTTCAGCCTCACTTTTATCCGGCAATATATGTTGGAGCCAGTTTGAGGTGAAGTCCTCTGGATCTGACACGGATTCCGGGACTCCTCGCAGGCGTATGTTGTTACGTCTGTCCCTGTTCTCCGCGTCCTCCTGTCGGTCCTGCAAGTCAGCAATCTGTCTGTGTAGTTGGGCAATGGACTTGTCATTTTTTTGATGGTAAGTAGCATGTGCGTCCACTTTGTTCTCAAGTGTGTTTGTTCTTTCCCCTATGCTATCTATGTCCTGCCTAAGCTTCCATAATTCCTTCTGGAAGAAGGACTTCATGTCCGAGCAAAATGCCTTCATATCAGTTCTCGTAACCCAGTCCTGATCTGTGGCCCCCGCTCTGCTTGCAGGTCTGCTCGTGGACCTGTCGCTTTCAGAGTCCGAGCCCGCCATTTGCCCGCTGTCTTCCCCTCCACTCACTAGCGTCGGCTCTCCTTTTTGGAAATAGTCGGTTACCACGGAGGTTCTTTTGCGTGTAGCCACTTTCTTTGGCATCCTTAGGTGTTCCGATTTCTAGGCTGCTGTTTCACTGTTGATCGTCGGTTTTTTATGCTTTTATTATTTAATATTGGTGCCGGCTGGGACGGAGCCTCTCACTTAGGCATCCATAACCCTAGTCGCCGCGCATGCGCCCTTTTCTTTCTTTTTTAATCTGAGGTGGCCATGCATTGGGGAGCTCAACATCAGCGGAGGCGTTTCTGCACAGTGGCCGTATGATTCTGACAGCAGTTTAGTGAGGCAAGATGATCTCTCCCCTTTCACCCCCAGCCGCAGCACCCAGCTCCTCAAATCTGCCTTTCTTGAATTTCAGGGAACCAATTTGTTATTGCAAACAGTGTAGAGTCTTATAAACCTGGTTTTGCAAGTGAAGTTACAGCCTCTACAGTCCCTTAGCTTGGTTAGGCTGCTTTTTTTTTTTTTTTTTAATGTATATTTATTTATTTACTGTCTTGTGGGGAACTGTTTCTTTAAATCAGCCCTGCGGTGGCCATTTTGGATTTGGCTGACACGCAGGCTGGAACGCATGGAGCCCGGCTGCTCCAGCCCCTGCAGCAGCTCTGCCCAGACTTCACCTCGGAGGCACCGGGAGGTGGAGGTAAGCGGAGGGAGTGCAGGTAAGCAGGGGGAGATCGGCACGGCCCACGGCTCACCCCGCGCGGGCGCTGGTCAGGAGAAGATAGATCCTGTACCGAGCCCCCTCTCCTTCACTATGCGGCCATTTTAGATTGCCAGAAGCCGCGCCAGAGCCCCGCACCACCTCGGCTAGCACCCCCGGCAGCCCCAATCACCCCCACAGCGGAGTAGAGTAGGCAGAGGAAGGGGGATATAAAGAGGCGCTCTCCGGCTGGGGACAGGTATGCCCGGAGCTCCGCTCCGCTCACCCACCGCTACAGGGCAGTGACGGCCATTTTGGGTGATACTCAGCCTCTCCTAAGCCTCGTGCTGCCCCAGGCTGGAATATTTATGGAATATTTATGGGTTACTCACCCAGTTCTCCCTCCTGTGAGCTTGCCCTTATTATAGCTCTTGCTCTCTGCGGGCAGGGGAAGCCAGGGGTCACGATCCTTGAAGGAGCTCTGCTCTGGGGCTGCAACTGCTGTTCTGCACAGTAGGCCCCAGTACCCAGGTTATTCGTAAGATATCCAATTTAATGTCTTATGGGTGTATTTATGTCCTTGAAATGATCAGCGCTTCTTGGGTTATTCAGATTTGAACAGTATCAATTAGTTTGGTGTAGTATGAGCTAGGATGGTTATAGATGTTTAATCCCACTTTTGTGGAGCTACAGCATCACACAGCCATCTTGTTTCGGCTCCCTATCTTCTCACTTTTGAACGCACGGCACAGAGAGACGGTTGGCCAGAAGCTGAGTGGGCAAGTCTAATCGCACCCTTCTTAAGCGGCGAACCCCAGAAGGCTTACTTTGATCTAGAGCCAGCCGAAGCTAACGTTTATACAAAATTGAAATTCGAGATCCTCGCACGCCTCAGCGTAACCACGGCCGTTCGCGCCCAAAGGTTCCACGCATGGTCCTTCATGTTGGATAAAGCTACCCGATCCCAGATGTATGACCTCATCCACCTCGCTCAGAAGTGACTACAACCCGAGATCAACTCAGCAAGCCACATCGTGAGCGGTTGGTCATGGACCAGTTCTTGAGGAAACTTCCCTCTGCCCTATGCCGTTGGGTCAGTCAGAGTGAACCCCACAATGCAGACGAGCTGGTGGCCCTTGTAGAAAGGTACAATGCAGCAGAAGAGCACCTGCAACCCACAGTCATGGAGCATCCCCACTACCCAAGGTTCCAGGACTCTTTCAGAGACGGTAAAAGGGTGCCAGGGTTAAGGGGGGCTGAAGAGTGACGACCGCCTTCACACAGCACCAGCAACAGTGGCTCGCATACTAAGGGCAACAGCCAACATGGAGAGCTGAAAAAGGGCTCTAAGTGGGACACAGACTATGTACCTAAATGTGTAAATTGTTATGAGAGGGGCCACACCGCAAAAGTTTGCCCACTAAATATTGAACCAATGCAATGCAACAGCGTTGAACCTTATTCGTTGTGGTCTCAATGTATGGGCCCTAGCCCAGAGGACCCCTTGAATAACCATCTCTGGGCATTTGTAAAGGTAAATGTAAGAGGGTTCGGGCACTACTTGACTCTGGGAGTATGGTTACACTAGTGTCCGAATACCTGTTGCCTATTGGGAAAAAACAGGTAAACAGTTCACAAAGAGTGGCAATTTGTTGTATACATGGGGATAATCACGAATATTCCACTGTTGATGTTCTTATTGAAACAGAGTTTGGTTCTTTAGATTTCAAAGTGGGTATAGTACCCAAACTGGCACATAATGTGTTAATAGGTACCGACTTTCCCCATTTTCTAAAAATGTGGTCCTCCTCTCCGAATAGCGCCCAGGGTTCAATAGCGGACCATAAAGAAGTAACAGAAGAAACAAATCCTTTCCCTTTTTCAGAAATGGAGGTTGACGAGGGCCCAAATAAAAAGGGGAAAGAGGAAGAGTGCTGTAAAATCCCCTTTCCCATGGCCACCTTGGTAGGGAATACCCCAAATCAAGATGTTGAGCAGGCGCTTACTACCCCAGAACAGGATAAGACCTTCGCTGACCTAGAGGTCAGTACAGGGAGTTTAAAGAAGGCCAGTGGGAAGACCCCACATTAGTGGAAGCAAGGGGGAATATACGGGACCAGAATAGTACTCCGGGCCAACCAGATAGGTCACTTGCCTACCCCTACTTCGAGGTAGAGAATGACCTAGTATATCGGGTTGATAAAAGGAAATCAATTATAACTAAACAATTGTTGGTACCACGGACATTCTGTAATGTAGTATTACACCTCGCACATAGTCACCCATTGGGGGGACACCTAGGGGTGGAAATGACAAAAGAAAAGGTTCTCCGAAGCTTCTATTGGCCTGGGGTTCTGGCAAAAAGTACAAATTATTGCTCCTCATGGCCAGAATGTCAGATCACCGCCCCGTTCAAAGCGTATCGTAGCCCATTGGTACCCCTTCCCATAATAGATGTACCATTTGACCGGATTGCTATGGATCTAATAGGACCCCTAATAAAGTCTGCTAGGGGACATCAGCATATATTGGTAATATTAGATTATGCCATCCGATATCCGGAGGCAATTCCCCTACGTAGCACCTCTGCTAAAAACATAGCAAAAGAGTTAATAGTCCTGTTTACCCGGGTCGGAATTCCTAAAGAGATCTTAACTGACCAGGGAACACGATTTATGTCCCAAGTAACAAAAGAGTTATCCTAAACTCCAACTCCTAAAAATCAAGCATCTCAGAACCTCAGTCTATCATACACAAACAGATGGTTTAGTGGGACGGTTCAATAAAACCTTAAAAAGCATGTTACGCCGGGCGGTCGATAAGGATGGGAAAAACTGGGATTGTTTGTTACCATACCTGTTATTTGCCATTAGGGAGATTCCCCAATCATCCACAGGTTTCTCCCCGTTTTAACTATTGTATGGCCGACACCCAAGGGGCTTACTGGATATAGCCAAAGAAACTTGGGAACACGAGGTTACCCCATACAGAAGTGTAATAGAGCATGTTGCCCAGATGCAGGACCTCATAGCTGCAGTCCTACCTACTGCACCGACACACTTTATTCGAGCAAATACCCAGTATGTACCTGGCAGATACCTGGAATGCGCCGCTCCTCACCTGTGACAAGCCCCGTTGCGTTTGCCTTCCCAGCCTGGGTTCATGCCTGGCTGACGGGCGGCTAATCTGTTAAATGATAATGATTAGGATTTAATAGGCTGCAATGCTTCGCGTGTCTACCAGATGGCATAAATTCATGAATTGTAATGCAGTATATATATATATACTGTGCAGTATTGCAGCCAGCGGGAATAAAATGCTTCAATCCCTGCTTGGAAAATACCTCAATGCACTCGGGCAGAAAACAGTCACAAACCTCAATACACCCGGGTATACCCGAATTCGTGGGACTAGCCGAGCTCGAATAAAGTGTGTCGCCAGTGTATAGTGAGGGAACACATGGAAAAAGCTCAAGAGGCACAGAGGAATACGTATAATAAGGGTGCTAGGGTCAGAATTTTTTTTCCAGGCGATAGGGTGCTAGTTCTGGTTCCCACCGTAGAGAGTAAATTCCTTGCTAAGTGGCATGGGCCATATGAGGTCTTGGAAAGAGTGGGAGAAGTAAATTACAAGGTGAGACAGCCAGGTAGGAGGAAACCTGAGCAAATTTACCATGTAAACCTACTTAAGCCGTGGAAAGATAGAGAGGTCTTGTTAACCATAGTACCCCCAGGTCCGTCAGAGAATCGAGAAACTGACCCAGAGGTTAGCATAGCTGAAACCCTGTCCGTTCATCAGAAACGAGAGGTCCAGAATTTAGTGAGAAGAAACAAAGAAGTCTTCTCTACACAGCCAGGTAGAACTAGCGTAATTGAACATGACCTAGTCTCTGAACCGGGGGTCCAAGTTAACCTTAAACCGTACCGAATCCCAGAGGCCAAAAGAGAGGCTATAAGTTTAGAGGTTAAAAAAATGCTAAAACTAGGCGTAATTGAGGAATCCCAAAGTGGGCCCTACAGTTTTAGGCCCAAGGTTTTGCAATGACTACCGCAAACTAAACGCTGTGTCAAAATTTGATACTTATCCTATGCCCAGGGTTTATGAACTGGTAGAGAGACTGGGCAAATCCCGATATCTCACGAACCTAGACCTAACAAAAGGGTACTGGCAGGTTCCCCTCACAGAAAGGGCAAAAGAAAAGACAGCCTTCTCAACTCCAGACGGCCTCTTTCAGTATAGGGTGCTGCCTTTTGGCTTACATGGAGCTCCCGCCACATTCCAAAGAATGATGGATAAAATTTTAAAACCACATGCTTGGTATGCTGCCGCCTACCTGGATGATGTGGTAATCCATAGTGAAGATTGGCAATCCCACCTTCCAAAGGTCGAAGCTGTGCTTGACGCAGTTCGGTCTGCTGGACTAACTGCTAACCCCGCTAAATGCACTATTGGTCTGGACGAGGCAAAGTATCTGGGGTATTCTATTGGCAGAGGTTTACTCAAACCCCAAATACTCAAAGTAGAGGCGATACAAAATTGGCCAAGGCCAGTTACAAAAAAACAAGTAAAGACCTTTTTGGGATTAATTGGGTACTATAGAAGGTTTATTCCCAATTTTGCAACTAAGGCAACCCCACTAACCGACCTCACAAAAGCAAGAGGGCCGCTAATGGTAAAGTGGTCCCCCGAAACCGAACAGGCCTTTAGAAACTTGAAAGAAGCTCTCTGTGCCCAACCAGTGTTGGTCACACCTGACTTCTCTAAAGAGTTTTGAGTCCAAACAGACGCATCTGAGGTAGGGCTGGGGGCTGTACTCTCCCAGGAGTCTCAAGGTGAGGAGCACCCCATCCTTTATTTAAGTAGGAAACTAAATCCCCAGGAGAAAAATTACTCCATAGTCGAGAAAGAGTGTCTCGCAATAAAGTGGGCTGTAGAGACGCTCAAATACTATCTGTTGGGGAGAAAATTCCGGTTGGTCACAGATCATGCACCCCTCACCTGGATGTGTCAAAACAGAGAGAAGAATGCTAGAGTGACCAGGTGGTTCCTAAGCCTACAACCCTTTACATTTTCTGTGGAACACATGTCAGGGCACAAACATGGCAATGCTGACGGGTTGTCAAGGATGCACTCCCTAATATCCATGGTCGCTCATCCCTCGAGGTCTGAGCTGGGGTGGAGGATATGTGACAGAAAACAGGGGATGGTAATAAATTCCATATATAGGGCTCCCAGGATACTGAACAGTTTCTATCCTGTAGGGCTGGAAAGTGCAGCCTCAGAATGCATGCACTCCATCCCACAGTTTGGCAAGTGCTGGAACTGAGGGATGAGAGATCCAGACCAGATCATGTTGCCCAGATGCAGGACCTCATAGCTGCAGTCCTACCTATAGTGAGGGAACACATGGAAAAAGCTCAAGAGGCACAGAGGAATACGTATAATAAGGGTGCTAGGGTCAGAATTTTTTTTCCAGGCGATAGGGTGCTAGTTCTGGTTCCCACCGTAGAGAGTAAATTCCTTGCTAAGTGGCATGGGCCATATGAGGTCTTGGAAAGAGTGGGAGAAGTAAATTACAAGGTGAGACAGCCAGGTAGGAGGAAACCTGAGCAAATTTACCATGTAAACCTACTTAAGCCGTGGAAAGATAGAGAGGTCTTGTTAACCATAGTACCCCCAGGTCCGTCAGAGAATCGAGAAACTGACCCAGAGGTTAGCATAGCTGAAACCCTGTCCGTTCATCAGAAACGAGAGGTCCAGAATTTAGTGAGAAGAAACAAAGAAGTCTTCTCTACACAGCCAGGTAGAACTAGCGTAATTGAACATGACCTAGTCTCTGAACCGGGGGTCCGAGTTAACCTTAAACCGTACCGAATCCCAGAGGCCAAAAGAGAGGCTATAAGTTTAGAGGTTAAAAAAATGCTAAAACTAAGCATAATTGAGGAATCCCAAAGTGGGCCCTACAGTTTTAGGCCCAAGGTTTTGCAATGACTACCGCAAACTAAACGCTGTGTCAAAATTTGATACTTATCCTATGCCCAGGGTTTATGAACTGGTAGAGAGACTGGGCAAAGCCCGATATTTCACGACCCTAGACCTAACAAAAGGGTACTGGCAGGTTCCCCTCATAGAAAGGGCAAAAGAAAAGACAGCCTTCTCAACTCCAGACGGCCTCTTTCAGTATAGGGTGCTGCCTTTTGGCTTACATGGAGCTCCCGCCACATTCCAAAGAATGATGGATAAAATTTTAAAACCACATGCTCGGTATGCTGCCGCCTACCTGGATGATGTGGTAATCCATAGTGAAGATTGGCAATCCCACCTTCCAAAGGTCGAAGCTGTGCTTGACGCAGTTCGGTCTGCTGGACTAACTGCTAACCCCGCTAAATGCACTATTGGTCTGGACGAGGCAAAGTATCTGGGGTATTCTATTGGCAGAGGTTTACTCAAACCCCAAATACTCAAAGTAGAGGCGATACAAAATTGGCCAAGGCCAGTTACAAAAAAACAAGTAAAGACCTTTTTGGGATTAATTGGGTACTATAGAAGGTTTATTCCCAATTTTGCAACTAAGGCAACCCCACTAACCGACCTCACAAAAGCAAGAGGGCCGCTAATGGTAAAGTGGTCCCCCGAAACCGAACAGGCCTTTAGAAACTTGAAAGAAGCTCTCTGTGCCCAACCAGTGTTGGTCACACCTGACTTCTCTAAAGAGTTTTGAGTCCAAACAGACACATCTGAGGTAGGGCTGGGGGCTGTACTCTCCCAGGAGTCTCAAGGTGAGGAGCACCCCATCCTTTATTTAAGTAGGAAACTAAATCCCCAGGAGAAAAATTACTCCATAGTCGAGAAAGAGTGTCTCGCAATAAAGTGGGCTGTAGAGACGCTCAAATACTATCTGTTGGGGAGAAAATTCCGGTTGGTCACAGATCATGCACCCCTCACCTGGATGTGTCAAAACAGAGAGAAGAATGCTAGAGTGACCAGGTGGTTCCTAAGCCTACAACCCTTTACATTTTCTGTGGAACACATGTCAGGGCACAAACATGGCAATGCTGACGGGTTGTCAAGGATGCACTCCCTAATATCCATGGTCGCTCATCCCTCGAGGTCTGAGCTGGGGTGGAGGATATGTGACAGAAACCAGGGGATGGTAATAAATTCCATATATAGGGCTCCCAGGATACTGAACAGTTTCTATCCTGTAGGGCTGGAAAGTGCAGCCTCAGAATGCATGCACTCCATCCCACAGTTTGGCAAGTGCTGGAACTGAGGGATGAGAGATCCAGACCAGAGTTTGTCTGCAGCCTGATTTCTGTCACCCGTCCTGCTAGTTAGAAATCAGGTATTTAAGGCTGATTTCCTGGTTCCTCTTCCCTCTCCCCAAGAGCCTGGAGGCAGGAAGGCTGCTGGAAGCAGAGAGGGGAAATGCCTCTCCCCAAACAGGTTAAATCATTCTGTTCCTTTTTCCTAAAACTGCAAAGTTCCTTATTTTTGTTGTTGGAAGTGGATAAGCTGCTCCAACCCCAGTCAGGGAAAACCTTAATTAAGTTATTGCTCAGGTGAGCAGGGTTTTGTTTGCTTATGTATTATTTTGTATCCGTGTGGCAGTCTCAGTGCCTGGGACTGAATAAACCAGGCAGTAGCCTGTTTAAAGGAACAGCACGTTACGCCTCGTCCTTTAACCTACCCTAAAAGACCGTGTTCTAACAGTCCTGGACATACGGCGGAGCCCCGGAGTAAGCCGTTTGTCACAATATATACTAATAATAATAAATAAATCATTGTGTAAATTAATTCAAGATATTATGAATTACATGGATAATAATATATCTCCATACAATCAGTAATAAATGATATATAATGATAAGATTTAAAAACCTATATATAAAAATAATAATAAGAAAATATATATATATATATACACAAAAAATATATATGTATATGTAGCGGTCATGTAAAATGGCTACAGTCATCTCTCCTGCTGACAGTAAGGCCTGGTAAGTTGTGGGCATGCCAGCAGTAATTATGGAGATTTGCCCTCACACCCTGGTGAGGTGCCCTATGTATGGATGGGAGTGGTCACAGGCTCTGACTCCATGGTTAGTGATGTCAGAGGTGTGTCAGCTTCCAGAGTGTACATAAGGCACAGCACTGTGTCTAAGAGTTAGTTCTGCCAGAGTTCTGAGAGGAGTAAGAGTTATGTTATAGTAGCTGAATAAGAAGACTGTGTCCAGGGACCTGGCACAGAGTAAAGACATCCCGGCTGGGATAGGGAATCCCTATTTAAGGAGAAATACACCTTGTAAAGGGAAGTGCTGTGACAATGAAGGGCTAATACACCCCATTGTGGAGGGCAGCATGGCCCACAGTCCAATAAAGATGCTCTTAATTACAAACCCTCTCGTGTACATGTGTGGAGTGAGTGTACAGAGAGGAGCACCACAGAGGAGTTCCTCGCCAGGACCATCCCCAAGTGACCGAAGGGACCCTGATGAGGTGGAGGCGCTGCACTGGAACTAGGTAGGACTCAGCACACTACCTCAGCTGCCTGTCTGGACGGGTCCTCCCCACACACCATCATGCGGGAGACTCAGGAGTCCTGTTGCCAACAGGTGCACCACCAGACACTATCACACTGTAATGGGGACCGGTTAGACCACAGGCGCCAATGTGAGATTGGGTGGGTCAGACCGGTTCACAAAACCCGTTACATATATATAATGATTTATCATAAAAAGTGACTTAAATCCCAATCAATGTTCATGCCTTGGGGTGCTCTTGTTCTTAAGGTAAAAATCCAATAGGACTCACGTCTATCTAAATGTTTAGTTCTATCTCCACCACGTGGGGGAGCAGGAACATGTTCAATGCCCTGAAATGAAAATGTATTCCCGTTGCCAAATGGACAGTTAGCAAAGTGCTTTGATACAGGGTGATTCTGATCACCAATATTAATAAGGCGTAAATGCTCAAGGATTCTAACTATTAAGCACCTAGTCGTCCTTCCGACATATTGTTGGCCACATCCACATCTCAATAAGTAAATAACATAAGTGGACTTACAATTCATAAAAGACTTAATACTATAAGTTTTCCTTGTATTAAACGAACAGAATGTTTTGCTCTGGTTCATTTTTAAGCACACTTTGCAATGAGTACATGAATATGTTCCATGAGGCAATCGGGATATGTCTACTTTTTTGGATTCAAATAAACTTGGCGATAGAGAATTGGACAGAGTTTTAGCACGTTTAAAAACAACATTGGGACCTGATACAACATATGGTTTTAAAACTGGATCCAATGACAAAACATTCCAATGTTTTCTCAAAATATGTTTAATGGCTCCTGCTTGTTTGCTAAATGGGGTAATAAAGGAGGGACTGGTATTTGATCTAATTGGTCTAGGTTCATGTCTCAGCAACGATTTCCTGTCCATAGCTGTGACTTCACATAAAGATTTGTTCAGGTCTCTCCTATTGTAACCCCTCTGCAAAAAACGTGTATATAAATCTTTAACTTGCAATTGATAATCGTATTCACTCGAGCAGTTCCGACGCGCTCTAATAAACTGACTTTTAGGTATCCCTCTGAACATGGTGGGAGGATGACAGCTGCTGGGTCTCAAGAAAGTATTACGAGAGTTAGGTTTGCGATAAAGTGTAGTCTGAATATGAAGAGTGGTATCAATGTATAAACATAAATCTAAATAGTTTATGTGTTGATGAATATGAATAAGTGAACACAAGATTAAAGTTATTAGTGTTGAGTGATAAAATAAATTCGTGCAATGTAGTGACATCACCATCCCAAACCAATAACAAGTCATCAATATAACGTTTGTAAAACAAAATGTGCTCCCTATATTTGTTCAGTTCTCCAAACACGTGGAAGAGCTCCCACCAACCCATGAAAAGGTTGGCGTAAGAGGGGCAAAACTTGTGCCCATTGCTGTTCCCCGTGTTTGGAGATAATGAACCCCATTGAACAGAAAAAATTGTGCGTTAGAAGGAAGTGAATAGAATCTAAAATAAAAGTAATTTGTGCAGGTGATAAATCAGACCGATTAAGAAAATAATCAGCAGCTGTTAATCCATGTTCATGGGATATGACAGTGTATAGGGATGTGACATCTAGTGTCACCCACATCAGATTGCTTTTCCATTTCAAACCATCAAGAGTATTGATTAAATGACTACTATCTCTAATGTAAGACGGCAATTGCTGCACCAGCGGTTGAAGAAAATGATCCACGTATCGCGAGACACCATCTCCCAAAGAATCAATACTAGAGACAATTGGCCTCCCAGGTGGGGAGACCAATGTCTAATGAATCTTCGGGAGATGGTGAAACACTGGCGTGGTAGGGGAGGATTTGTACAAAAAGTCTATATCGTTGTCATTGAGAACCCCCAACATGGAGCCTAGATCTTAAAGGTATACATATACAAAAAGCTAAATCCCCGGTGCTAGTGAGTTAAAGTCCACAGTACCATGATTCAATAGACAGTCCTTGATGGAAAAGGCAGTCCTGGCAATGGGTGGGTTAACCAATATAGTTCTGAATAGCTTGGATGATCTTCAGAATGTGATCCAGATGGTCTCTGTAATGAAACAACAAAGACACACCAATTGTTGGTAGTATGTTTGTTTTTAATGTAATAAAGTGTAATTACGTTTTACAGTAGGCTGTGTTTATTTCTCTTACACTTGCTGTGGCGGCTTATGCTGGATCCGTGAGGGCGCCATAAAGTACAAGGGATATCACCCCGTTCAAACCACGTGGGGTTTGTGGATATCGAGGTGGACACGCAGCGCAGCACAGATTCTCTCCCTTGAATAAACAAGATTCTATCTTGTAAGTTTGGGTTGTTCCCATCTTAGTTAGGGCTGTGGTTCTTTATATACTGCGCAATTGGTGTGTCTTTGTTGTTTCATTACAGAGACCATCTGGATCACATTCTGAAGATCATCCAAGCTATTCAGAACTGTATTGGTTAACCCACCCATTTCCAGTACTGCCTTTTCCATCAAGGACTGTCTATTGGATCATGGTACTGTGGACTTTAACTCACTAGCGCCGGGGATTTAGCTTTTTGTATATGTATATGTTTTGTTAGATTTGGAACTGTCTATTGTTTGCTGTCCCCTTGGCAGCTGTTTTTCACCGTTTGTTACACCACGCACATTTTGTTTGGTGTTGAATATCACATTCGCCAATTGGATCGAACGCTGATAGAGAGCGTTATTAGTTAGTTTGTAGTTTACTAGATCTAAAAGGTGTTTAAGCTCTCTTTGGTATTTTTGGGTAGGATCAGATGGTAGTACAGCATAGGAAGAGACATCCCCGAGTTGGCGTAAAGCCTCTCTGAGATAGTCGTCCCTATGCTGCACCACCACCGCTCCTCCTTTATCAGCATTCTTAATAATTAACAGTTTGTTATTCTTAAGTTCATCTAGGGCTTTGATTTCATCAGGGTTGAGATTACTGCATTGAGTATTATGGTAAGGAAAGTCAAAAGTAAAACCTTTTTGTAATAATCTCAAGCCTCTCTCCACCAAGCTCTCAAAGGTGGAGAGAAACTTGCCCTTGATGAAAGTGGGATAAAACAATGACTGCTTCTTAAGGCCCGTATTATGTCTCCCCAGAAAATTATCGGGGTCATAGGCAGATTCTAGACCATTATCCAAATCTTCTAAGTCTTGAACTAAACATTGTTCCTTAAAGGAAAATACATGAGATTGATCTGTCTTGGTTTCTGATGATATCACATCTGTAAAAGATAAGTCAACATTGTTAACAATTAATTCAGATGTTACATTCAAAGATTGTTCACCATTAGAATTTTGAATTTTATCACTAAAAAAATTTTTTAGTGTGCATTTCCTAATGAATTTGTTAAGGTCAATCATAGTTTGAAATAGATCAAAGTTTGTATCTGGGGCAAAACCCATACCCTTATTCAACAGTGATAGTTCAGTGTCAGTGAGTGTCACATTTGAAATGTTAATAACTGCACATTCCTCCTCTAAAAGTTCTTCTTCCTTTTGGACGGTGCTCCTTTGTGTTGACTTTTTGGTTTTCTTGCCCCGTCTTGTTCTTTTGAGTTTTTTTGGCATAGATGGTTGACCAGAGGACTTAGAAGAATTGTTTGGGCGGGATTTATATTCTGTGGCTCTTTCTTTCTGTTTTCGTTCCCAAAAGGGCGTTGCTCTTTAGGTACTTCTGTCTCAGAGTGAGAATTATCTTCTTCATGTGTAGTAAAAAAAGAAACAGTATGGCCCAAATTCTCTGTATCTGATATGTCCGAATCTCCTTTTGACTTCAGAATTGATTTTTTAACCCATGAATTACTAGTTTTGTCCTCTGGTGTTGAGTGAGTGGGATGTGAATTGCGATTAGATCTTCTATTCGGTGTAGTTTTCTCCCATACATACACCTGATTGCGCTCATAATCAAGCTTGTCCCGCTCAAATTTTTGTTGTTTTTTAAACAATATATCCTTTTCAAGGTCTTTAATAGATTTATATATATATATATATATATAAACCAAGTATCATCTGCAGATTATAGTATTGGCAGATATACCCTGCTCAAGCGAATGAAGAGGGATTAATACCCCAAACAGTATAAGGGAAGGGTGGTGCTCACAGGGAATAAATAATAGACTAAGTGAGAGGAAAGAAAGAATCCCTATATTGTGGCACTTAGAGAGTGCACCCAAACTAAAACTTAATATTTATTGATTAATCTTAAAATGATAACTGTTTGGAATAACCACCCCCCGATGAAGCCCGTCACGGTGAAACGTACGTAGGGTACGTCTGACGTCACCATCACGTGACGTCGGCTTGTCGGAGTGGTGAGGGCTTGTGTACCGTCTGGGTGCTTCGTAGACTGCATTCGTGGGCAGCAACAGCACCCAGACTTTAGTGTCAGTCAATGTTTAATAAAGAGTTTGTGTCCGAATACATTGAGTTAGAGATCAGCTACTTAGATAGACTTGGGGCTATTTCTATAGCTTCCCTGGACATATGTGTCTATCTATATAGCTATATTCATTCTCTCCTGTGTAAGCTTATGGTTGCTCCCACAAGGGATCAGGGATATAATACTATACTCACCTTACTTACCTGTGTGATACTTCTCTAAACACTTACAAACCTTTCAAGGGTTAATAGACTGACAAAAGGGTTTATATATAATTCCCCTATGTACTACCCCACCTCTCCGGTTTTTTATTAATTTTAATAACAATTTGTCCTGCATCTATGGTTATTCCAAACAGTTATCATTTTAAGATTAATCAATAAATATTAAGTTTTAGTTTGGGTGCACTCTTTAATAGATTTAGCCAAATTAGTATATAGGGCTTTAAACCCCTCCATTTTGGAGAATTTGGCCAGATGCGTTTGTGAATTCTTAATGTCCTTCTCTAGAGCCAATTTCTCTTTGGACTTGGCTTTAACAATCAATGATATTAACTTGAATGAACAGTCATTTAAAATCATTTTCCATTCTCTCTCAAATTCTTGATTTATAAAGCCAAAAGTAGGGGACTTTTTTACCCGTAGCCCCCTAGGAATCCTTTTCACCAGTAAGTAATTTTCCAAAAATATCAACAGATATTGTATCATTGATAAGAAGCTTACTTAATTTAAGAAATAAATCATGTAAATCAGAGGAATCCTCATAATCCATGTCAGGTTGATTTTCAAACATTCTTTTAGCTTTCTTAAATCTCTGGGTGTTGTCTAGGTAATTGAATACATATTCACTGGTGATGTTTTGGGGGTCATTCTCTTCTGATCTGTAAGATGATTGGTTTAAGAATTAAGGAGTGGTTATTATATTCTGCCTACTAACCTATTTTAAACAAAGGAATCTAAAATGTATATAAAGCCTACTTGGACACTCCCCTGGCAGAGAGTCTCATTGACTTTTGAATGTGTATGATCATACTATGTGTTAAGGAAATAAACTACTCATTATCTACGAACCCTTGTTTGTGAGTTTGCAAACAACGACACAACGATACACAAGAAAAAGAACCTAGGAGAGCACTCAGGTATATCCAAAATAGTTTATTACAACATCACTAAGGTACACATTAAAAACACCAGTTAAAAACAATTATCCACCCCCTCCATTCTCTGATAACATATGAATCAAGAAATATATCTGATGAAGTCACTTATAACAGGATCAGTACTCATATATACGGACAATCTATACCACTATCTAAACCCTAAAATTCTAATAATGTTTTGTGGTGCACAAACGTTTTGTAACACCACGATAGACCAGTAAGACAAAAAAAAAATCTATGAAAACACGTTACATAATATCACAATAACAATTGTACTGTACATGGAGAAAAATAAATACTCCAGACACAGACACTGTAATAAATGCAAATAAAATATAAAATAAAATAAGTAGCAAGAAATATGAAGGGAATAAATAAGGGACCCGGAAGAATCTGAACAGCAAAAAGCACTTTGGGAGTTCCGCTCTCCTTCCCTCCTCCACCTTAGGCCGCGCCTATAGTGCCGGCGACGTGACGCGTGATGTCACCCGTCGCCGCAAACGAAAGTTGTATTTCGCTTTGCGGCAGCGTCGCGAGGGACCAGGCTCCTGATTGGTTCAGGGGCTGTCACATGAGGCGACAGCCCCTGAAAAATCAAATAATTACGGCTTACAAAAATCGAGTCGCCACGTCGCGCTTACTATAAGCGCACGTGGCGGCGACAATGCATTTGTTTTTGGGTGACGTCGCCGGCACTATAAGCGCAGCCTTAGATGTGGTGAAGTTATCCTTACAGGACTCCTGTATATAAAGAATGCCTTTAAATACCAAATGACTCAGCATTCATTGTGTCAGATCTTCATCTTTTTTTGTGGACTGTCTAACTATGCATCTCCTTGTAGACTTTTTCATGGAACTTACTGCACTTTTTTTTCTACTACCTTTCTGTTTATATTTTTTTTCTACTTACTTTTTTGAGGATAAAGAGGACTGTGAAAAGTCGCTTAGAGTGGATGCAGGTTTAGCAAGACTCCTCCTTCCCTTGAGAAAGCGTGAAACGTACGATCTAAGATGCAGACGATCTTGGGTTAACTATATAATACATACCAATGTGGTTGAGAAATTAGGAATATCATAGTGATTACCCACCTACTGTTTATGGGAAATATTTACTTAAGAGCACTGTATATATATTTCACTATTTTGTCGCTGTTAATATTATAATAATGATTTATTATTTTTGGCCAATAGCTTTGGCTTTTATTAGCATTTGTTGTCCCATCATATGGGGAGCATTTACTACAAGTCACATACACCTACCTTTTTGTAATACGTACATACATTGGACTATTTAGTCGTACGTGAATATATAATATTAGACAAGAGTGTAGCAAACAGGGATTTCAGGGTGATTTCTTCATCATCCTTCTTTGGTCTTAAATATGTCATATATGCTCCCTGTATCCACCAGTCTGTACTATCGGATATTTGAATAGGTGAGCGGTGAGGTCTAATTGTTGTGTTAGGAAGATTCACTAGACGATCGACTATTTTGTTGGAAAATGCTGCATCTATCAGAGATTCAATGGATAAGAGGATGGAAGGCCTGCTGAAGAATCTGTAGTGTTGACAGTACTGGGCTTCAAGCTGCAGAGAACGTTAGGAATTCTATCACTAATATCGATTGATATCCATGTTTTGTTGTATTGATATTCACAATTTGCACTTTGCTTCTACATTACACTATATTTGATATCCACCTTTTGGCGCTGGTCTTTCACATTAACTCTGCTGAAGAGACTATAGGCGACCCTAGGAACCACGTACAAACATGATTTGGAGGGACAGGTTAAATATCTGTGTTAAAGGAGTTCTCCTAGGGACCATTTATTTATTTATTTATTTATTTTTTAAATAGGTTTGAAGCAGGGGGTCCCATGTCATGTGGGCCAACAGGAAGCCGCAGGGGATGATGCCATTGCTTCCTATTGGCCTGCAGGTGCTTTAAAGCCACTATTTCATTAGCCCAAATAGCCAAGTCTGGGCTGCTACCGGCACTCCCTACGGAAGTATCTCGAGAAGCAGGGAGCTCTGGAGTTAATAAGAGCTTCAATCAGACTTAGAACTATGCAACTAATTTTGACAGATTTATTATAAATCATTCTTCCTGGTAATGTACAGGTTATTAAGAATGTATTTTAGTGTTAGGACTCTTGAGATGTGGTCTGCCTTGGAGGGGCTCATGGGCTTACAACACTTTGGCCAAAGGGGTTAAATTAAAAGTCCATTTTATTAAAAAGATATCTATATATATCTATATATCTATATATATCTATATAGATATATAGATATATATAGGCACTGTACCGTGTATCTGTGTTAATGGATGTAGCACTGAGCTCTGTCTGTGTTTCATGTTTTGTCTCTGGTTTTAAATATATATTGCCATGCTCAGTAGCACTCCTCTTTGACACCTATACGTATATATATATATATATATATATATATATATATATATATATATATATATATATATATATATAGTGGTTGACAAATCACCAAAAAATCTACTCGCCACACAAAAAAATCTACTCGCCACCTAGTACCAAACGTGTGCTGCTTGGGCCAATATTTACTCGCCCGGGGCTTAAATACACTCGCCCGGGGCGAGCAAATGTATAGGTTTGTCGAACACTGTATATATATATATATATATAGTGGTTATTTTGGGGGTTCAATATGAGCTTATTGGGGTTCTGTATGTTTTGTATGTGAATTGTAAAACATCTGTCTTGCAGACACCACTTTTACAGTTTGTGACATTGATGGATGTTTTTCCTCTCTTTATTCACATTTTCTGCAACAAAAAAAAAGACCAAAGTCTGAGGCTTTTACAAGTGTTCACATCTCAATGTTATCTTCCTTTTCCACCTTATTCCAAGTTACCTCCATAACATAATAAGACATTATTGAAAGAAGCCTACTGTAGTTTCTCTCCCCATCTCCTCATATTATTACATCTAAAATACTATGAATATTATGGTACATTTGACAACTGGTGTTTAGCCCACGTGTGCTTGTCATCATGTTATTTTCTTGATTGATTTTTTTTTTTTCAACTTTCAATTTTTATTGGAAAGTACAATTACAACCAATATTCCACAGCCCGTTGTTACATTTCCATTTTTGTCAAACTACATGTAGTGACAACAATTAGAAGTGACTACTTGACACAGGACAAACAAAACCGGACAGACTTGACAGGGAGACAGGGATAGAGGGTGGGCGGAGGGGAGGGGGTATGGGGGGAGGGGGGTGGTGTGTTTCCAGGCTCTGGAGAGGGTGAGAAGTTTTGTCTTGTTCGAGATTTCTCGGCCTACGTAACGAGTTCTGACTTCGGCTGGTTTTGCAAGGGCTCTATTACCCATCGGATTATTATTCTCCTCATAACTATGGCTCCCGGGCAGTCTGAAAGCTGTGCGTCACTATGTCGTATTGTCTAATCTGACCATAAAGGAGAACGTATTTGGTTTCATTAATGCAAGATTGAGGCGGCGTCCACTCCAGGGGTTTCTTCCTGGGTCAACCGTGGATCCCAAACTTTTAGAAAATTTGTGCCGGAGTCATTAACTAAACTCGTTAATTGTTCCATCCGGCAAACATGCCAAATTCTGTTTCTGATTTTAGGGATAGTTGGTAACTCCTGCTGTTTCCATAGTGCTGCAATCTCACATCTCGTGGCGGTAGCAAAGTGCGCGATTAATTTGTGCGACGCATTTGACAGACCCTGGATCCGCCTGCCCAAAAGGAACAGCCACGGGTCCAGGGGGATCTCCAAATTGAGAATCCGCTGAATCCAATCTCTGATTTTTTCCCAAATAGGGGCCACTTTAGTGCAAGACCACAGCATATGTCGGAGATCCGCTGCCTCCCCACACTGTTTAGGGCAGAGAGGAGAGTAGCCTGTTACAAATTTCGCTAAGCGCGTCGGAGTATAATACCACCTTATGAGGACTTTATATGCGTTCTCCTTTATTGTGGTGCAGATTGAGCTTTTTGCCGCCGCCTGAATAATTCTGTCCCATTCGTCGTCCTCTAAAGTCTCTCCTAGGTCATATTCCCACTGCTTCATGTAACTCAGTCTATTGTCAATGGGCGACTTCTGGCAGATCACTTCCCTGTACATTCTAGACGTGAGTCCCCTAGTGTCCGTATCTCTGGAACACAGCTGCTCAAAATTTGTTCGTTTCGGTCTTATTGGCGTTTTGTTGTAGAAATCCCTGATCTGGAGGTACCTAAAAAATTCGCTATTTGGCATATTCTTAGAAGATTTAATTTGTTCAAATGTTTGTATGGTCCTTTTGCCCTCCAGATCTTTTAGATGGGAGAATCCCTTCTGAGTCCAAATTAAGAAATTTTTGCTATTCAAGCCCGGAGCGAAGTCTGGGTTGCCCATTATTGGTGTCATTACTGATGCCTTGGTTGTCAGGTTACATTTAAACTTCGTGGCCTCCCAGACTTTTAACGAATTGACCATGGACTGTAGCGGGTTGTTCATCTTGCGTACCCCTTCTCTGGGTAGCCAGATTAAATTTCGGATTTCAATTGGTGCACAACATCTCTTTTCCAACTCGACCCATCTCCGAAGGCTTGGGTCTGTGTGCCATTGGAAAATCTGCCCTAATTGGGCTGCTTTATAGTAGGCCTGCAAGCAAGGCACCGCTAGCCCTCCGCGTAGTGTGGGACGTTTTAAAATCCCTTTATTAATTCGTGGGTTTTTCCCATTCCAAATAAATTTCATAATTTTTGACTGGAGGGAGAGGATGTCCGCCTGTACCAATGGGATAGGGAGACTCTGGAAAAGATATAGCATCTTTGGGAGGAGGTTCATTTTCACACTATGTATCCTCCCAATCCATGAGATATTCCCCTTCATCCAGGTTCGGAGATCCTCCCCCAGTGTCTTTATGATTTTGGGGAAATTTGCTTTATATAATGTTTTGTATTCTCTCGTGAGATATACCCCTAAATATTTGATCGCAGAGGGTTGCCATTTAAACTGAAAATTGAGGTCAATCAGTTTTTCGATTTCTTTTGGTAAATTAATATTGAGGGCTTCTGATTTTGACTGATTGATCTTAAATCCCGAAATTTGGTTAAATTTGCCCAGTATGTTGAATATATTTGAAAGAGATGTGAGAGGTTTTGTTATTGTGAGAATGACATCGTCCGCATAAAGCGCGGCTTTGTGCATTTGGTCTCCCAATGGGATCCCAGAGATATCTGGGTTAAGTCTAATGTGTGCCGCCAAAGGCTCTATACATAAGGCGAACAGTAGTGGCGACAGCGGGCATCCTTGACGTGTTCCGCTTTTGATTTCAAACTGTTCTGAGGGGAAGCCTTGATATCTCACTCTTGTTGATGGATTTTTATACAGCGCCAGGATGGCCTGCAGGAGGCGTCCCTCAAAGCCAAATGCTCTCAATGTTTCCGAAAGGTAGGGCCAGTCTATTCTATCAAAGGCTTTCTCGGCGTCCAGACTTAACACCATGGATTGTATTTTTTCTTTTTGGGCCAGATCAATCAAATCTATAATTCTCCTGGTGTTATCTGCCGCTTGTCTACCTCCGATAAACCCTACTTGATCCGTGTGTATCAACCCGGGAAGGACACTACCCACCCTGTTGGCTATGAGTTTAGAGTATATTTTAAGGTCCGAGTTAATCAGTGAAATGGGCCGGTAGCTCTTGCAGTCTGCCGGGTCCTTTCCGGGTTTATGGATCACCGAAATTGAGGCTTGGAGCATTTGTGCTGGGAATGAGGCCCCTGCTAAAATTTCGTTGAATAATTTCAACATGTGGGGGGCAAGAATTTTTTAATATTTCTTGTAATATAAATTTGAGAAGCCATCTGGGCCTGGGGCTTTAGCTGGTTTTAATGCTTTGATGACCCCAGAGAGTTCCTCCATCGTGAAGTCCGACTGGAGTGCCTCCCTTTCACATCTCTTCAAAATGGGTAGTTGCGCCTCTTTGAGGAAGGTCCGTAACTCTTCCTTTGTTTTTGGGGTGTGGGTGACCTTATCTCCGTTGTATAATAATTCGTAATATTTTTTGAATTCCCCTGCTATGTTCGCTGGGATGGAGGTAAGGTCCCCGTCCTGGTTTCGAATTGCGTGAATGTGGTAATTTGGAAGCTTGTTTTTTAGCTTATTGGCAAGTAGTGTGTCCGGCTTGTTAGCTTTTTCATAGAATTTCCGTTTGGACCAGGTCAATTCCTTCTCAGCCTGAGCAGAGAGGAGAAGATTAAGGCTATTTTTAGTGGCTAGTATTTGGGTTAATGTATGGGCATTTTTATTTTTCTGATGTAAGGAGGAAACTCCGATAGCTGGTCCTCTAGTTTCAAAATTTTACTTTCCCGCTCTCTTTTCCTCTTAGCGGCCAGATTGATAATGACCCCCCTGAGGGTAGCCTTATGGGCCTCCCACAGAGTGGAATGGGTAGTCACACTCCCCTCATTCTCCTCGAAGTATTGAGTGATCCGTTCCCCTATTTCCAATTGTAGGGCTGGGATTTTCAACAAGAGTTCATTTAGTTTCCAGTTCGCTCTGGGTCTGTCTAGTGGGATGAGTGTGCATCGCAGCTCTATGGATGCATGGTCGGACCATGAAATATCATGGATCTCGGTGTGAGAGACCCCAGGGACCATTCTATTGGATACAAGGAAGTAATCTATCCTACTATATGAGTCATGTGGGTGTGAGTAGAAGGTGTATTCTCTCAGTCTCTGGTGCTGTTCCCTCCATATGTCAAGTAATTGGCAGTCACGTAGCCCTTTTTTAATTGTTAGTATGTCAGATCTGTGTGTAGTATTAGTGGAGGAGCATCTGTCAAGGTCCGTCCGTAGCGCCCTATTCAGGTCCCCAGCGACAATAATGTTGCCTCTGGCCACCTTGTTAAGTTTCCCAAAGAAGGTAGAAAAAAAACCTGGGGCCGTCTCGTTGGGGGCATAGATTGTTGCTAGGGTGATTGGAAACCCTTGGATTGCGCCTCTGACTATAAGGAATCTTCCCTCTTTGTCTTTGAAGGTCTTATCGGGTACGAACGGTATCCGTTTATGTATTAGTATGGCCACCCCTTTCTTTTTCACCTTTGCGGAGGACAGAAAATGTGTTGGGAAATCCCTATTCAGAAATTTTGGGTAGTTGTCTTGAGAGAAGTGTGTTTCTTGCAGAAACAGAATTTCTGCTCACTTACGCTTATAATCTCGGAAGGCTATTCTGCGCTTAGCTGGGCTGTTAAACCCTTTAGTATTATGTGATACTAGCCTGAGTTCCTTACTCATTTAAGAGCGTGAGATGGTCTCGCTGTCGGTGTCTGGATCTGCGAACTACCTTTGGGCCATGTTCTCGGACGCTTCTTCTCCTTGTACTGCGATACCTCTCGTCGCCACCTATAGAAAAACACAAGTGGGAGCACACAGAAGGGAACACTTGGGGGGACACAACACACAGTAAACAAGACATAAAACAATAGAGTTCTCGTCGTCTTTGCAACGCCGCCTCCACGACGAGATCACCGCCTTTAGGTGGCTGGTCTCCTCTCCAATCGACCAGGGGGACTGTAGGATGAAGATCACTCACCCCTCTAAACCAGTCCCAAAGGGCTTCACTAAGGTCCAGGAGATCTCCCTTCCTCCCCCTTAGTGTGTGGCCCATACGGATTACTGAAGCAGGTCACTCCCTCCCTCTCCCGCCTCGCTCTTTCAGAGCTTGAATTAATAAAACCCAACATGAAATGAACTGAACCTGACTCTGTCCCTTGCTTTTATAACACCGCCTTAGGGTATCCAGCTAGATCTGTGGTGTCTTAGCCTCATCCCCCTGTGATTATGAGCTTCCCCTCTTTTTCTCTTTTCTCTTTCTATAGCTTTCCCTCCATCCCTTCCATCTCTTCTGTGTCTCTTGCTTGTTCATTTCCCCGTTCCTTAGTTCCCTGCTCCTCTCTTGCTCAACTTGCCTCTGCCCCTCTGTTACCCTTCCACCTCTTCCTTTGATAACCTACTTATCTAATCCTATCTCACCTCCCCCTACCGTCTACTTCCAGTCACCACTCTCACCATCTATCTTACACTATTCCAAAACTGTCTCTTTTTCTACCTTCTCCCACTCTCTCAATCTTGTGTATCTCCATTCCCTACTTCCCTTCTCCTTTCCCATTCAACCTATCTTCTAACCTTTCTCTTCCTCCATTAATATCTAACCTACTAATTCCCACTCCACTTCCCCCTACACTCTATTTCCAGTCACCGCTCCCACTATCTATCTATCGCTATTCTAAAGCTTTCCGTTTACCTCCCCTCTCCCTATTTACTCTCTTTTCATTCTAAGTCTCTACTTACCCTCCTCATCTACCCCTTCCTTCCTACTTGCTACATCTCTACCCCGATTTAAATTCAAGTCTACTTCCTTTCTCCTTCTCATATCCTTGTCTCCATAAATATCTCCACTTCTGCTTGTTCCCATTCAGCTACTTGTTTTTATCTTCTTGCTACCTCCCGTGCTATCTTTCACCTGTCCTTTGCTCCTTTGATGGCGCTGCCGCGTTTACGCTATACTAACTCCCTTCCCGTATGTATTCTACACTGACTTTGCTTCATAATTCAAAAAGCCCGCATCGGGCCGGTTAGGTGGCTAGTCTATGCCTGCGCAGGATGACCGGCGCCCTCTGGACGCCTTGGGAGGCTTACGGCTGTCCTCAGTCTTTCTGGTGACGTCATCTGGCCGCCCCGACGGGATCCAGCTCCGTGCCACCTCCAAGATGGCGCCGCTCCTTCCGGAGCCCAGCTGTGACGTGTATCCGGGTGGCGGCCATTTTGGACGAAGACTCTCACCAGCGCGAAGGTGCGTGCGACTGCTCCAGTTTTCCCACTCACCGCTCCCTTCCTGCTCCTGCGGCTCAGCGTGGATTCCCGCCTTCTTCAGCTGCATCGCCATTTTGTGTCAGAGGCTGCCATTCTCAGCAAGGTAGGCCGTCAAATTTCTCCACAGGGATGCTGCATCCGTTCAAGTTGTCTTGGGCCCGGACTTCTGTTGGTGGGGTGTCGGGACTCGACCCTCCTTCACTCGGGGGTGAGTTTGTATGTCTGGTGGCCACTTCAACGTAGCCGGGGGACAGAGTCCAGGTAACTTTAATAATTTCAGAAACGGAACTATGTTAACGTCTTGCAATGAATTTTTATTCTTTGATGATAACTGGAAATGTTCAATAAAGTCCCTTAGTTAGCTGCTGTGCCCCTTTGCTCTCTGGGGGATCTGGCCCTCTGTTCCCAGACAGATTCTGGGGGGGCCATAGCTGGATCCTCCCCCACCGAGGCCTCACCTAAGCCCATCTTGTGGAGGAAAGTTGGCCCTTCTGGGCTTCTGATGGTGGTAGATTTGCCTCCCCTTGTAACTTGCAGGCCAAAAGGGAAGGTCCACCTATATCTTACCCCTTTATCTCTCAGGATCCTGGTGAACGGTAATAGGGCCCTTCGCCTAGCCAGTGTTTCAGGGGACAGGTCCTGATATATGGCCATGCGCACTCCCTCATACTCTACAGATGGAAGGGGCCTCGTTTTATGGAGCACTGCTTCTTTGGAGCGATAGTAGTGCATACGGAGCACTATGTCGCATGGTTGCTCATTCAGTAGGGGGTTGGAGCGTAAGGCTCTGTGGCACCTGTCCAGGGTGAGATATTCCTTAGGGGTGTCAGGGAGCAGGGACTCTAGCCACTTCTGGATGAAGTCCTCGCTATCCAGCACAGTTTCGGGGACCCCTCTAATCCAGAGGTTGTTCCGCCTGTCCCTGTTTTCCATGTCTTCTTGGCGGTCTCTTAGTTCATTTATTTGGTCCTGGAGGCTAGAGTGTTTGCGGTCTTGCTTCTTAATGGCCCTGATTGATTGGTCAACTTTATTTTCTAGGACGTTCGTCCTCTCCCCCAGCCCTGTAACCTCTCTCTTTATATCTTTTAGTTCTGCCTGCAACAGTGCCTTCAGATTATCATAAAGTTTATCGATGTCACATTGTCTTACAGGGCGCAGTCGGGTTAGCGCGCTCCTCACCTTCCCTGTCCGGCTCCGTCTCTGAGCCGGCATTCGAATATGGCGCCATTTCTCCCCCTGCACCGCTCGCTCCAGATCGGCCGAAATATTCAGGTAGCACCTTCTTCTTGGCTGGTTTGGGTGTTTTCCTCGACATAGCGGGATATTGTGGGGTAGTATTAATGAAATGCTCCGTTTAATGGACAGTTTTGTTGGGTTTTTTCTTTCAATATGTTCTAGCGAGGCACGGAGCACTTATCCTATGCGACCATGCTCCTTGCCGTCGCGCATGCGCCTCCTTCTTGATTGATTTTATAAAGAGAGGCAATACGATTTGGGGAAGAAGGATCATTATTTTCCAATGAGTATAAACAGTATACTTTAAAAGATGTAACATAACATATGGAAAAAAAAGTGAAAGGAAAAAAGTGTGCTAAAAAGGGGGAAAAAATATATATAAAAAGTGTTCAGCAACCGTGCTCTATTTTCTACATATAAATCATAAGCACTTTAAGGGATTATAGGTATCTGTTTGGAATAATTAATCAAGTTTGTTGGTTGTGTAATATATGTAAAACTGAATATGAGCTCAAGGAAAACACAGTTCAAAATATACAGTAGCAATTAGATATAAATAAAACGGAGCAGAAATCGGGCTGATAGGAGGAGATTGTCTAGCCTTGTGGCAGTATAAGTATACAGGAGGATAGGAGACATATATAGTGGCAAAAACAAAGTAAAACAAGTAGAACACTCACAGGAGGACTGAATGTGGTTTTCATTGAATGCCCAGCGCTTGTATCTTAACCCTGTGCCAGTCAGCTGTTACAGAGATCCTCCGTGACCCCTGGACGCGTCTTCTTCAATCATATGCAGTAGAAAAGTGAAAGGTAGATTGATGAGACTGCAGCTCCTAAGAAGATTGAAATCTCACCAGCGATTTAAATAAATAAAAAAAATGTTTATTGAACTACATAAAAATGGCACGAACAAACAAAAACAACTCCCACGCGTTTCACGCCCACTATAGCGTTTTCTCAAGGTTGGGTGTGTATACCATAAAATAACTTACAGATTGTCATCAGGCACAGAGTATATGACAATAAAGAAATGTTAAACGTTACTGATCGTGTCCAAATTTTGCTTGGTTTGGGTTGTGGAAATCTTCTTTCGGTAAGCAGAGTTTGTATAGGAGCTGCTTTCCTTTCTCTCCGGTATGGTTGCATGCAGGTCTCATTAGAGGCGTGCCAGTCCTATCTAAGGGTAAGTATTGAGAGAAAAGCAAGAGCGCAAAACTCCCATAGCGTAACTATTTTATTTAGTTACAAAATAGAGCCAGGTAAGTATTGCACTCAATAATGAGTGAACGCTGTTTTATACCTATTAATGCGTGAGTGTAATACTTACCTGGCTCTATTTTGTAACTTTGATTAATAAATTGTGTTACACTATGGGCGTTTTGGGTTCTTTCTTTTTTCTCAATATGCAATAAAATGCCTTTGGAATGGACATGCCCCAGGAGATAATACAATCCTAAAGGGATTTGGTAAAGAAAATGAAATGCGCCTTGCAAAGCTTATCACATATTGCTTTAACAAAATACACAATGTTCATTTGAACACCAATGTACTTATTTATCATCAGGATTAATAAAAAAAAAAGACCCTTTGCCTTATGACCAATAATTCACTTATACACCAAATCATTGGATTAGACATCATACAACAGTATTTGTAATTGCTAAGTATGTATTTCCTCAAATAGAGGCTTCCTGAACATAGTGATTTGAGTCATGATTAAATGATAAATTAAGAATATTACAAGTTATGATAAGGAATCTGTATATGTAAGTTAGACAACATTGGTATGGCAAGGGCAGTCTTGAAACTACACTGATTACCACAATTGTAATTTCAGTTTCAATCAATCCTTCACTAAGTGTAACTCAGCAGCTACAATGTATCCTTATATTAATATAGTAACATTATCTAGTGTTACAGTTTAGAGCTCAAACTGCTGGGAACATTGGCAACAAATTATCTCAAACAGGAAAGTGTTGCAAAGATCTTGCGCTGCTGGGGAGGTGGCTAAATCCTGCTATAGAAATCAAATAATGCTTTAAAACTGATTTAAAATGGCATTAAGAACTTTTTTTAAAACAGTCACTTATCTAATTCTACAGAACTGATTTAAAAAAAAAAAAAAACATGCAAGATTTCACATTTTACGGCTCTAAGTGATATTATTATTTATCACTTTTTACAGCCTATATGCTTTCTGCTCTGCTTTATTTATTATCTCTATCTCACTCTCTCTACCATCCTTTTCTCTCTCTCCCCTCCATTAGATTTTTTCCTTGGAGGATACTCCTCACAGCTGTGCGGCATTACAATGGAGGACAAAAGGGCTAGATAAAAATGTTCCTATACACGTGTGTGTTGACCTTGACTGTCACATTGTAACATTAAAATTGCTTTCTGAGTTCTTAAAAGTGCTTGGTTGGGGCAGTAAATAATTGGACTAGATGAGGAAGTTGACCGATTTACGGTCTCAAGAAAGATCTGCACTTACTCTACTGTATGCAACAGCTTTGCTGTCGTAATGTAGCATTATGAAAAAATAATATATGTATATTCTTCCCCGATATAGCAAAGATAGGAAGCGCTCTAACATAAATAAAGTCCAAACTTTTTAGAGATAAGTTGATGTGGTGCAGCTTGAACAGTTGAATTGTTCCCAATTCCCAGCAGCAGCAAAAATGTTCACATTGTTCAGCGCTCCTTGTGATATGGAAAGATGTGAGAAAGAAAAGAACAATATAGTGAAGTACGTTCACATAATATTTTTAGCACATGAAAATGGTAAGATATACACTTACATTAAAGTGTCTATACCAGGCACGTAGTGGTATCTTTTGATGATAATTCACCTCCGTGTTGGCAGTAAAGATTTCAAGAGGGACTTCTTTTTTAAAAGCTCCAGCTTTATAAAAGTTCAGGTAGTAAATTAACACATAACAGTGTAAAATAGGGACAGACCAGTTTGTGTGCACTACTCTGGTTTCTGCGACATCCACCTCCGATCCAGCCGGCGTTCTACGTCACTTCCGGTCTTTGGTTTTGCACTATAACTGGTCTTCCCGGCAACCCTACGCGTTTCAAAGGCGGTCCTTCTTCGTCAGGGGTAGTATCATACTTACTTAGGATACTTACCCCTAACAAAGAAGGACCGCCTTTGAAATGCGTAGGGTTGCCGGGAAGACCAGTTACAGTGCAACACCAAAGACCGGAAGTAACGCAGAAAGCCGGCTGGATCGGCGGTGGATGTCGCAGAAACCGGAGTAGTGCACACAAACTGGTCTGTCCCTATTTTACACTGTTATGTGTTAATTTACTACCTGAACTTTTATAAAGCTGGAGCTTTTAAAAAAGAAGTCCCTCTTGAAATCTTTATTGCCAACACGGAGGTGAATTATCATCAAAAGATACCATTACGTGCCTGGTATAGGCACTTTGATGTAAGTGTATATCTTACCATTTTCATGTGCTAAAAATATTATGTGAACGTACTTCACTATATTGTTCTTTTCTTTCTCACCTCTTTCCATATCACAAGGAGCGCTGAACATTGTGAACATATATTCTTCCCCATAAATAAGACATTGATTTTCCCTTGTTTTGAAATTGTATCCATGATTTAAATAGTTCAGCATAGTCATTGATGCAAATAGTTTAATATGATTGTACACGTTTCTTCCTTTCAAGCAAGCAGCATTCATTTGGTGGAGCAATGAGCTTTCATTTCAATACAATATAGATTAGCCGTCTGAAACATGCGAGAATGATAAACACACAAAACGGTGTATCATTAGATTCTTCTGTGTTTGCTTTGTCTATTAAGGAAATTGAAGCAATTGTGGCTAAGGTAAAGTGGAGTAATATCAACGTGTATCATCATAGCTTTTTAGAGCAGGTGAATTTATCATTATTCCTGCCCGTGACAGCTGTCCCCCGACACCCACCTGGCTAGCGAACTCTTTTCCGAGCTCCACTCCCTCAACAACTGCAAGCACTCACATCCTGCCCTCCTCCAGCTCCACAAACACAGGGGCCCTAGACCCATATCCCCTCCCCAGGCGGATATCCCTCACAATCTGTTCACATTTTTTAATCTTTTTTTTTTTTTACAGGATGGAAACCAGGTGGTCCCCAGAGCTGATTTGCAATTTGCTATATTTTAAAACACTTACTGGGGTAAAGGTACTAGCATTTCAGCTCCCTCGAGGCAAAATAAAATGGTGGTTTAAATAGCCCATGAGAGATTTAAAAAACAGGAACCAACAGCAATACGTTTACCGGTAGGTAGCACGTGAACCCATGTGAACATGTAGCTGAAAACAGCAAGGTTCCGCTCCAGGGACCCTCGTTTCCAACTTGCAAAAGAAGGGTTAGTTAGGGGGGATTGCCGCTTTAAAATCACATTCCATCAAATATTCCTTACTGTGGTTAGGAAATGATCCCGCTCACCCCATGACATCACAGTAAACAAATGCTATGGTAAGCAGAGGTAAGGTGAACTTGAAACAGTTTCTAATTTAGCACATATTTTACATTTTTTTTGCACCCAAATTGTCCTTTTTTTTTTGTTTTTAATGCCGTTTCACAACATGGATACACAAGCCTTTGAAAAAGCTCCAAACACAAGGATAACTGATATACAAGCAATATGCAAGCAAGTCAAACAGCACAGATTCAAACAGATCAAAGCTAGAACCTTTACCTATTAATATTAATAACAGCAATTCCCATTTTATATTGTTTCACATAGCAACAGTATCCAAGAAAATGCGCATTTTCAGTTGATGCTCCACAATTTCTAATCAAACCTCCCCAGAAATTAGTCTTGACAGACAGATGTTTGACAACAGATGAGAAGTATTATATTGTACCTTTATTTCTTGCTTTATTATTTTGGACTATTAAAGACATTTTAATAAATGTATAATCTTTTATGGTGTTATCATTATATTAATTTGCATCACCCAACAGGCGTAACATACTGTATGTTCACATATCTTTTACTATACTGTACATGCACTGTCCTTTTGTTTTATAATGACTTATAACCTATGACCTATGTTTTATATGACTATATGCCATGCACTGAATAGATACAGTAGATGTTATTGCCCCTGTTACCGGATGATAATGCAACATTGTGAGAATAGTTTGCAAAATTGCAAGATGTTATTTGTTTCAATGGAACACTAGTAAATTGCATGCTAAGCATTGAGCCAGCGGTAATGCTAGATCGTTTGATAAAGGGTGCAATAGCATCTGCTACATCTGTATGTGAAGTTGTTTCATTTAGATTTCCCGTTATTACTTGGCTAAAGCTTAGAACAGTGGGTTCCAACCTTTTTTTCGTTAAGTAACCCTACATGAAATTCTGCAGAACTCCAAGCCTCTCTATAGCGCGTCTGAGATCAGATGCATTGTAAATTATTCTGTATTTGGTAGTTTTCAAATGACTAGAAAATTGCAGGAAACCTTTTATGGATGCCTGGGGAACCCAAGTGTTCCTAGGAACTCTGGTTGGAAAAAACTGGCTTAGAAGCAAGTAGTCTTTACCAAATCCTGTCTAAAGCAGCAACCACTGTGTTGGAACCAGGGGGTCTTCCAGAGCTGAACTGTTCTATTTTCAGATAGAGGGAACCCCTGATTCCAGAGAAACCTACTAGTGATGCTACTGGTGTCTCTGCCCATTCAAAGGGAAAACAAAAAGGCCATTCAAATCTTTTGGGTCACACGAGGCCAAAGGAAGCCCCAATGCCACCCCTTATGGCTTCCTATTGGACAACCCTTTAAATCACCTGCAGAAACCTGGAAGTAATTCCTGTAACCACAAAAGGTATCTTGGGGTTTCCAGAGCTAAAATTAACGTAATTGCACTTGGAGGACACCCAAGTTCCAATTCTGGTAAAAAAAAAGGCTAAATCATAAGGAAGAAGGAGACTTCTTAGACAACATAGAAATAACTTTATTCCATCCAATCTGATAAGACAGGGACAAAGAAACAACTTTAGGAAGAAATCCTTCTTATAGTCACTGTGTCCCATGTATAAAAACCCATCTTCTAAAAGCACTTATTTCTAAGGTACCTTCTTTATTTACTAGCAAACCAAATATTTGGCACTACTGTATATCTTGCAAGCAAAAACCTGTAATCTCTCATTCTCTACTCCACCCCACTCACATCTAGCATTCAAATCAGAGTCCTCAATCCATGTGTGTTCTATAGGTGATCAAAAGTTTAGTTCCAGCAGTCTGTACGCAGTGATTACTCCAATTTATATTTCATTCTGCACTTGACATTTTGCATTGACTCAATTGTGTCTAAGATTTTTGTTTCCATATAAACAAATTATGACAGTTCAATACTTCCACAAAAAAAAATATATATATATATATATATATATATATATATAAATATATATATTTATTCTGACCCATAACTACTTCACATTTGGAAATGACACATACCTCCAGACAACCGGGACCGCTATGGGTACTCGGATGGCGCCACAGTATGCCAATCTGTTCTGCGCAAAACTGGAAAGTGACTTTCTGTCCACCTGTCACTTGAAACCCCTTACATACCTTCGCTACATCGATGACATCCTCCTGATTTGGACCTCTGGCGAACAGGACCTCCTACAGTTCTATGACAACTTCAATACTTTCCACCCGACCATCAACCTCAAACTCACCCATTCCCCGGATGAAGTACACTTCCTAGACACCACCATTACTATAAAGAACAACCAACTACAGACCTCTGTATACCGCAAACCTACAGACAGAGCCAGCTATTTGAGGGATAACAGCTTCCACCCGACACACACCAAACATGCAACCATCTACAGTCAAGCCATACGATACAACCGGATATGCTCCGACACAGCAGACAGAGACCAGCGGATTAAAGCCTTGAGATCAGACTTTATAAACCGTGGATACAACCACAGAATTGTAGACCAGCAAATTCACAAAGCCACCAGAATACCAAGAAGTGATCTCCTTGAATACAAACAGAAGGAGACAAGCGACAGGATACCTTTGGTGGTCACATATAACCCACACCTAGGAGCCCTACGCAAGATTGCCAGGAAACTACAACCCATCCTCCAGGAAGATACAAGACTGCAACAGGTCTTCCCTGAAGCACCCTTATTATCATAAAGACAACCCCATAATCTCAAGAATATTATGGTGAGGAGTAAAGTATTCAGCAGTGCAACTGAATGCGGGACAAAACCATGCCAGGACCCAAGATGCAAAACCTGCGCAATGCTCTACACAGCGGACACAATACAAATACCACACAGGAATCGGGAATACAAAATCAGAGGAAGGTTCACCTGTTCTTCCTGCAATGTCGTGTACCTCATCATGTGCATGAAATGCCCAGGGGGCTGCTACTACATAGGTGAGACAGGGCAGGGGCTAAACAAGAAAATGAACCTGCATCGCCACAGCATCACACGCGGTACAAGAGACAGTCCTGTTGGCGAACATTTCTCTGACTCTGGCCATTAGATGAACGATCTGAGAGTTGCCATACTCAAAGGTAATCTTAAAACCCCGAAAGAGAGACGGTTGCATGAATACAAATTTATGCAACTGTTCGGGACACTTAGTAGTGGCCTAAACAGAGATCGAAATTTTATGAGTCATTACTGACACTAGTGAACTCTCGTCCCATGAGCGCTAAAGGCCATGTCTGTACATACTGTGCTATATGTATGCACACACAGCTGTCTCTCACACATACTAATACTCCTTGTTCTTCCATCCCTACACACCAATAGGGACCACCTAGTATCCACACACACTTTTAGTTGTGCTACAAACTCTCACATTTCCACACCCACCCACACCATTTATATCCACTCCCACTCCACACACACCTTGTGTAAAGCACTGTATATACTGTGGGCTCTCCATTCATTTTTATTCACACTGATACACATACACACTCTTTCTTCACTTGCTTTCAGTAACCTTTTGACACCTCTAGCCATAACACACATCCACACCGGGGGAAGGAACAGCACAGATAACATTCCAAGAGACACTGTTTTTAAGTATACCTTTTGCTTCATTCATTGTAACATCGCCGGAAGAAGAGATCAGTGTATCTCGAAAGCTCACACAAATAAAAGCATTTAGTTAGCCACAGAACGGTATCATCTATTTATTTTTTGATTATATATATATAAAATCATATTTGTGATTTGGGACTCCTAAAGCTTAACTATTTCAAAATTGGCCAAGTTATCAACTAACTGAAAAAATAAAAATAAAAACAAGCTAGGTTATCGAGATTAAATGTATATTGGGGCAATCAACACAGTATTGTACTAAATGCCTGACCTGCAGTTGAAACATTTTACATTCTTTCCATTTCTTGGTAAACACGATCTTCAATTATTGCACGGAACTTGCAGTTAGCCATAACCTATTCCTGTGATTATACTGAACATTTACTTTACGTATGTTTTATGAAATCAGCATGACTAGTGGTGAAAAATATTGATAACTTCATTGTTACTACATACAAGTTATAAAAAAAATTATAAGTGAGCTTGCGGTCTGAAAAAGATGCAACATTGTTCATAATTGATTCCAAATGTAAAAAAATAGGATAATTTGCTTGTCAGACTTTTTTTTATGATTTTAAAACTTATTACATTTTAACTGGTTGGACATTTAAAGGACTGGCCTCTCAATCAAAATCCTGCACAGGTTAATATTGGTGGATTAGGGTTTTGCATTTGCAATAGCAAAATAAAGCACATTTTTACCTTCCAAAAGTGCATTTGTGTGTGTGTCAAATTAACATGCAATTATACCACAGTATCATTAGCTTGTACACATAGGTGTATGATACATTTAATAAAGGCATACGTTCACCACAACACTCACTCCATTCAGTTCATATGCAATTAACAAAGCATTATAGATAGAAGGGGACAAATACTTTTCAGAAAGCATAACAAAATCTTGTTTTCCCATATCACAATCCCATGTTCTTATCCCTCTTGCTACCAGAAAGGCCCGCAATGCTATGCACAAATTGAGTAACACAGCACACATTTCACCAATCCCCCAGTCTTCTTGTGAGAATAAGAAAGCGCTTACATTCAAATATAACAGTGTACACAGTATCCAAGGCTAGCAGGATTTATTATCCATAGTATAACATTTTGTTTGAAGAGATAAAACATCTGAAAATGAATCTTTTGCTAGACCCGATAACTTACAAATATTAACACAATCTAAATCAGTGACCAATGTTGTAAAAAAAAAAAAAAAAAATCTATTTTACTGATCACATCAGACAGGTTGTTTGAAGCAATGTTATGACATTGATCAACATGGAGCAAAATATTCTAGAATGATCAATGATTAAACTAAAATATATATAGTATTGTTTAGAGGCTTTTCTTCACTAAAATGCATTACACTCATGTTATGTACTCATCTTAGACAACACATTTCTGTAATTCAACAATTATTTCATTTTAAAAAAGCGTACACAAGTGTTTCTTTTAGATATTTGATAAGTGGATTTTCTTGCTCTAGTTCAGTAGTTGTGAAGCAGTGTTACTAGAAGGTCTGGAGTTCAAGATGTTGCACAAAAAATATTTGATAATGGTGAACATTTGACATTTGAAGAAACCATAACATTTTATTTCTTTTGCTAGCTTATTTAAGAACCAAAAAGGCCTTTATAATTCTGTATTGCAATTTTATAAACTACTGTATGTCCCATATTTACCAAGTAGTGCTATTACACAAGACACCTTTCATCCCATTTAAGGTAGTAAGCCACGAGTTGTCTACTTGTGTTGGGAGTGGCCCAGTTTTTTTTTAAATTTTCTAATGAAAATATATATATATATATATATATATTTTTTTTTCTTCTTCATATTATAGCAGTATTATTTTAACGAATACAGGCAGGGAGAGCCAAGATGTGGTTCTGTTGAATCAAATGTAATTTCTAGAGAATTCCACCAATTGAAAACCACTGCTATGTCAATGCTACATTTTATTCAAGAAGCAATACAAGCAGTTTAAAAAAAATGTATATATTTTTTGTTTTAATATATGCCACCTTTTATCGATCAGCAAAATCCTATTTCCCAGGGTTCACTAAATGGCTGCCTTTCAGTTTCAAATCAATTCTTCAGACAGTGTAACTCAGCAGCTACAATATATTCTTATATTACTAAGGTAACATTATCTATTGTTACAGTTTATAGCTCAAACTGCTGGGAATATTGGCAACAACTTATCACAAGCAGGAAAGTGTTACAAAGATCTTGCACTGCTTGGGAGGTGGCTAAAGCCCGCTATAGAAATCAAAGAATGCGCAGTACATAAAAACTCATAAAAAATGGCATTGAGTTGAAGTTTAAAATAAAAAAGGTACATTACTGTCCCTACTTATATTGAACATTGATACTTAATGTGAAACTATATTGGAATAGCGGAATCAGTGACGTACCTAGGCATACGCTGGTCCCTGAGCAAAAAAATTCTATTGTGTTTGCCGGCCTGTGCATGCGCGACCGGCACGCTTCGATCGTGCATGCGCACGAGCAGCTGGCAAGCGCTCTTCGTGCATGTGCAGTCGGCGAGTGCCAGGAGAAATTTGAATTGGTCAGCCTCGAGAGCGGGCCCACGGGCAATGCTGGGGCTATAGCTACGCCCCTGTGCAGAATGCATTAAGGTTTCCTGTTTTATCATGTATTGCCAGCATGATGGGTAATGCCAGTTTAATTAGGTCACTTAATTAAATATTAACATATGAAGTCATTTTTAACAACGTAAAAACTCAACATATTGAAAAATCAGAGTAGCAAATAATTGTAGTATTGTCTAAGGTGGCGGTGGGAGGACCAATTCCAAATCATATTTAAATATGCAGAGGTTTCCAAGCTCATTTTCATGGCAAATTCTAGTAAATTCCACTAGGAAGTGAAATTGTGTGTACTGTGAAAGCAGTCACCTGAATTCTTGTTCTGTTTCAGGCGGTCTCTTTTTAAAGAAGCATTGATACATAAAAACTATTCTGTCCTTTAATATCAGCATGACATTTAACCACTTTGCTTGCTCAGGTTTCATACATTTGATTAGGTGTCTATGACAGATAAACTTTGTGTTTTACCTTGCACTGAGAGATGCACATACTGATGCAATCTCTTAATAGAATTTATGCAACTCCTTTATAATCACACTGTCCATATCCCATATTTTATCACCACCAATAGTTTCCTCTGCATGCTACTCATCTATATATTCACTGTTAACCCTATGTTCTCGAACAACTTAAAAGAGGATTGTTATTTATCCCTCAAGGGAATTATGATGGGATACAAATTGTGTCTGGTTCACATGACTAAACATTTATTTCATGGTGCAGACCACTTTACTAATTTTTCTTACCAGTTATATATTAATCTCAGTTTAACACATATTCCACTATTTTACACGATGGGCACCCTCTCCAAAGGCAGAGGAATAAGTGTATAGTGAAACCATATTCTGCAGTATTTTCAGCTTTGACAGCGATATTGAAATTGGGCCCTGTCAGATTAGACATAATAATATATATATATTTTTAAATATCAGGGTATGCTACGTTTATCTGGCATCTAAAAACAGTAAGGGGAATATAGAACAGTAGGTGGCTAAGGTTATTATACACAACACTAGCAAGTTTTGCTCTTTACTGCAGTTCTCAATTAAAATGCTAGTTTGTCATGAACTTTGCTCATGTAAAAACAGTCTGAAAACTGAGGAAACCGTTTGTGCACGTAGTATGAAACAGCTCACACTGCATGGTACAGTATTAACATATCAAACAGTTCACAGGACATGGCATTAATGCTGATATTACCAGGAATTTGTATTGTTTGCATAATACTATACTTGATACCATAATCTCCCATTGAAGCCCAAATATGGCCAGTCAAATGACATGATTATAATTAGCATCCATCACTGATTGAATCAAGGTCTTTTCTTACAGGAGTCATTTTACTTGTTTAATATGGACATCTGCAGCTTACTTTACAATGAAACAGTATAATATTTACTAACAATTCTATCTAAATTGATAAGGCCATTACTGCCAAGAAGAAATGGTGATTCTGATTTGTACATTAAACCGATTAAAACATATACACACACACACACACACACACACATTTAAAGGTTTTGGAAACTTATAAAATGCTTGTCATAGTTGCTGTAACATCTAACTGGAGGGTAACAGACACAGAGACCAACCTTCCTGTATCATACCATACAAACAATTTTAATTGTTTAGTTACACAGTCAATAACCACTTCTAGTCAGAACATATTTGCATAAATAAAACTGAGATAGATTTATAAAAACAGCCAGCTGTAACAAAAAAACAAAAAAAACTTGTTTTCATAGCAATAAACTCATAAAAAATAAATACACTTTTATGCAGAAAATTTGTACAGATGTAGCTTGAAAATTTATTGTAAACCAAAGGAAGACACATTGCAAACATCAATTATTTTTCACATTAATTGCATAAGTTTCTAAGGTGATCTATTAGTTTTATTTACCTAAGCTTGTTTGCATGATAGTAAAAATTGCATACAACAATAAGAGTGAAGCTTATAGTATGAATTGCTTGGATAACATAGAGCACTTTTTATAGGCAACTCTGTAAAGCACATTTTCTCTATTTAAAACTTTTAAGACACTTTGTTTTACTGCCCATCAAAATACATATAAATAGAAAAAAGAATCAGTATGGTAAAGAGAAGCATATTACATAGAACATAAATTTCCCGAAAAAAAAAAAAAAAAAAAAGAATTACGACATAATGCAGAATCTACAAATAAATAAATGGGACTAAATTGTTTCACATTCTTCCTTTTATAATCTATATAAACAACAAAAATGAAAAAAGTACAGTGACCATTTAAAAAAATAAATAAATTAAAAAAAAAATCTAAATTACGGCAGTGCCATAAAACACAAGGCATTTGTTGGCATGTTATCATTTTAAACTGCATCCCACAGTCAAGAGTTCTTCTGTACCTTACAACAGAGCAAGAGTAATAAACTCCTATATATTTATATAAGTGTGAGTTTCTGAAGATCAAGTGTGGAATATAACAGTAATATAGAAATAAAACAAAAAACACTGACACTGTATGCTTGTTTGAAGGCTCCAGATTTCAACTTGCCTACACTAGAATCATGCTTATCAGGTACATTGTGGCGTATCCAGTGAACACAAAAATAACATCAAACAATCCCCAATGTTTCATCTGGAGCAGAGAACAGTTTATAGACAGAGTAAAACTTTTTATGCAGTCTGCATCATTTCCTTTTCTTTGTGCAAGTTTTTCAAGATTCATTGCCCGAACAATGAACAATAAAATGTTACTGACAGTACATAGGATGGAATCGTTATTAGTAATACCAGTGGAACAGCTTGGAAACAAAACAAAAAACACTTTACGATAAGTCGTTCAAGTCAGCAGTGATCTCTGTGTTCCCTTCTCCTGTTAAATCATCTTCAAGCTTAACTGAAAACAGTGTATTAGTAGTGTCGTCTTCGACACACTCTTCTAGATCGTTAAGCAACTCGTCCTCTTTATATTCTGCTACATCCACTTCTAAACCTGAATTGTCTTTCAGCTTCCCATGGTGTTTCAAATAGTATCGCTGATTCTGGAAAAACTTGATAATGGTGTACTTGGGTAGATCAAGCTGAGCAGACAGAGTTTGGATGGCTTCCTCGTCTGGGTAGAGGCCTACATCTTGTATGAAACTCTGTAAAATCCCCAGAGCTTCAACAGAGATCTTTGTTCGTGGACGGGGTTTCTGGCGGTTTTCATCCTCTGATTCAGCAGGAGATGCCACAGTAGGCTGTATAGGTGGTAGCCTGGGACCTAGTGGTTGCTGCTGTTGCTGCTGCTACAACACCAAGAAAAAGCAAAACAGATATTTAGTGTCAAACGTATAATAGATAAAGCATACAAATGTAGAAGCTAGGATTCAAAACGTGCTGTATAGTTTTAAAAATATAAACTTACACTTTTGGCTACAAAAAAAAAAAATGGACTTCCCTTTGTAGATAATAGAATATGATTAACATGTCCATCTGCGTTCACATTTTAATCCCAAACTAAGGTGATCAACAAACCATCTTTGACGTGCAGTTTTTAATTTAACTTTTGACTTCTTTTACAACAACATTTCCACATTTTTGTCAATTTAGTTCTTATTTTATAAGATGTGCAATTTGTTTCAGCTCAGCAAGCAAATAAAATGAAAATCTTGTGCCAGTTTTCTTGATGCCTTAGCAAGTTGGTTGCATTGTTGGTTACATACATTCCACAGACACTCGAGGCCTAATTAGCTCAAGGATAACCAGAGCAGAACCCCTTGCAAAGCCCATGTTAGAAACCAACTGCAATATATTAAAGCAGCACTCCAGGTTGCATGTCTTGCTTTGCTTATTTTTTTAGGATTGAAGCAGGGGGTCTCCGAAGCTTTTTTACAGCTCTCGGGACCCCTTGCTTCCCGACACACTTACCTCCGTAGGGGGTGCCGGTATCTCTTAAGTTTAAATGTCCTTTGTCACACAGGTCAATAAGAAGCCGCAAGGGATGATGTCGCAGCTTGCTTTTGGCCTGCAAGACGCGGGACATTTAAAGCCGCCATTACGTTAGCCCCAATAAGCCTGAAGAGATACCGGCACCCGCTACGACAGTAAGAATCTAAGGAAGCAAGGGGTCCCCGGAGCTTAAATTAACGTAGTTCAGCTCAAGAGACCCCCTGCTTCAATCCTATAATGAAAAGAAATAAACAAAGCAAGAAATGAAACTTGGAGTTCAGCTTTAAAGCTATCACAGTGTAATAAGAACACATTTATTAAACAGTGCTATACTGAAAGACACCGTACGGCACATTTACTTGATTGTGTCTATTCCATTATGGGGTTTTACTGCTCATCAAATATGGGCCTTCATGTCTAGGAAAGGAATGAGCAGTATAGAGATTTGACGTAAATGAGATCTCATACAATGTTGGGACAAATCGTAATCTATGCATTGAGTGCAGTCTGATCTCAGATACAAAAACATAGTATCTCCTTTCATATAAAGTGCACATGGAAGGGAGTGGGGTGGGGGAAAGCCCATACACGAGCAGCATTTCCAGAGTCTAATAAGTCTATATACCCATCCATTAAAATTAAAAAATATATTTTATTGACACGAAAAAAAAGTATTAATACCACTAACAACTCTGAATTATTTTTACTGTAGGCAGGTTGAAGCAGTCAAAAAGTACTAAAAAATAAAACATAAATTAGTAGTCCGCCTATTACAAAAGAGTCCTAGAGGAATGCAATATGGACTGCAATCTCCCCCCCTCCCAAAAAAGACACTCCAAATACTACAAAAGAGCCACCAAGTGCAGTCACACTTCTCATAAAGACTTATTAGGATTCAGAAGTTAATCTAATGTTGGTGCCCGATGCAGAGAGTGACCAGGTTTGCCCACTCCAAAGTTAGTGACATTCCTGCTGAGCTAGTGTACATACTCATAGAATATTCTTAGAAATAAATCAATAAAATCGGGTTTCAGAATTTATTTTCTGCAAAATGTCTTTTCATAGCACAATAAAGTTCCCGAAGAAGAGGTCTATACACCTTGCCTTTGATTAAATCTTTATTTTCTTTAATGTTCTATGAACTTGTTTACTGACCTGAATTTGATCTGCTGAAACATGGATCATGTGGGGTGGCCTGTCACTGTGGTGATAAACGATGTTGCTCTCTTGCTCATAAATGGCATCTCTTTCTGACTGGGGAAGACCGAGGAACCTTCGAATCATTGAGAGATTCTCCCACAGTGTCCGGTTTTCTGGCGAAGGATCTTCTTTCCATCGTAACAGTTCACACAACCACCCCTTTAAGAGAATAAAATGAACATTGCAGTCTTGTAAAAAAAAAAAAAAAAAAAAAAAAAAAAAACATGCATAACTGTGTGTGTTTGTTAGGCTCTATGAATTTAAAGCAGTAATGCTATATTCCTTTTGTTCTTGTTTTTATATCTAAAGCATGTGACTAGGTAGAATTCTACATTCTTACCTAAGCTGGCAATTGTTCGGTGCTCCAGTTATAAATCTGTCAAAATCATTATTGTGTGCCTAATGAAATGGATGCCTTCCCGTTTCAATCAATCCTTCCAGTCAATGTAACTCAGCAGCTACAATGTATCCCGATCTTACTAAAGTAACATCTATTGTTATTTTAAAGCTCAAACTGCTGGAATCATTGGCAATAGATGACCACAAATAGGAAAGTGTGCTAAAGCCTGCTATAGAAATCAAAGGATGCTTTAAAAAAAACTAATTAAAAATGGCACCAAGAGTTGAATAATAAAAAAAATTCAGTAAGTATTATCCAATACTATAGAATGGTTTTATTTAAAAAACAAAAAACAAAAGATTTCCCATGTTTTGCTGCTTTAAGACACGTTATTCTTCATATTTTTCACATTCATTACTGTTGCATACAACAGTGATTTACATACAGTATACATTCCTGATCTCATTGAATATTGTTTAAGTAAAGCTGAAATGTGTATTCTTTGAAACCATATTAACACACACATCAATTGAATAATAATACTGTTGTGAATCTACAAGTTCAGTTTTGTGTATGGATTTCCAATACATTTTAAAGCTGAAACATGCAAATTATGACATTTCTGTATATCCAGTGGGAGATCTTAATGCCTGGATTTTTGGAACTATCTGGCAGCATAGATCTATTATCTCGTGTCACTTAATTTAATATTTATCTACAATTTAGGAAGTATTTTAAATATACAAAAAAAAGGGGATATTCCAACAAATCTAAACGTAATAATTATATATATATAAATATATATATATATATATATATATATATAGCCACTGTAAATATTACTGTATGTTCATTTGCATGTCTTAGACAGGTCTGCAACCCTGTCTTTCCCCATTGTCACCCAGCATACAGCGCTTCCACTGCAGCAAGGGATTCTGGGAAATGACATGCAAATGAGCACTCAGTGCCACCTTTTGTCTCAAGCTCGTATTACACAAGCCAATCCTCAAGCCAATGCATGCTGTTTTAAACACAGCTTTTAAACAGAGGCTGGGATGAGATGCAAAGCCATTAGACCTACTCACATACATGTTTCAACCTTGATGGGTATCATCAGTGTGAGGCTGGTCTTAATGGCAAGCAGGTTTGAGACTAGACTAGGTAATCACCACTGTCATTAAGGTTATGGTGGGTAAAAAAAGTGACAAAAACCCTCCACAGTAAAGCATAAAGCCACTGTAAATATTACTGTATGTTCATTTGCATGTCTTAGACAGGTCTGCAACCCTGTCTTTCCCCATTGTCACCCAGCATACAGCGCTTCCACTGCAGCAAGGGATTCTGGGAAATGACATGCAAATGAGCACTCAGTGCCACCTTTTGTCTCAAGTTCGTATTACACACACATATATATATATATATATATATATATATATATATATATATATATATATATAAAAATCTTAATATATATAACATTTTATTTATATATTAAAATGAACACTAGTGACATGCAAAACAATAAAAAAAATGTATACACATTTAATACTACGTTGTTTAAAGAAACGTTGCTATTTTATTGGTGTCGAGTGTGGTTGAGTAATTAAAAGGTCTTCAAAAAGCCAAAGCTAAAAAGGTACTTCCATTAAAATAGGCTTCTAAAGTGAGGACTGGCACAAAAGACAATATATATAAGATGCAGAAAGAACAGGATTTATTTTAAAAGTCTTCACTACTGGTAATTCAACATAACTATTTTTGCCACATACATTTAAAAGAATGTACAGGTACATTCAATAGGCACGTTTCTACTTACAATGCCAATACAATGTGTGAAATACTGGAGATGAAGCCTTTCATTGAATTTTTTTTTTAAACCACAACAAACTAAATAGCTCAAACGGTTTAAAATCAGGCCTCCAAAAAAAGAACAAAAAACATGGTCTAGTTCATTTAAACAATACGTTTAACTGCCACGCGTAATATTCAGCAGATGGTGAACGTGAATAGTGTTACATTGATGGTATGGAAGAAAAGATGCAATGCAAAGCATGAGAGATAAACACAAATCAATAGATTTTAACTTTCAGAATGTTGCTAATTTTTAAACTGACAAAGTTCATTTGACACCTTGTCTAAACACTAGGATTCAATTCAGAATTTTGCCTTCAGCTGACGTCAATAACTTTGCTCTCCAGTTAGTTTAATATTGGCATTGGCTGTGTACGGGCTCAAAATCCTGTGCAGATGATTGCTGCGTTATGTTCAAAGCTGCTATATATAACACAAATCCTGTAAAGTTATGTATTGTAAACCTACATTTATTGAGAAATAAAGGTCTTAAATCCATCTGCCACACAACAAATACTATTATGCACTGCATTGTAACCAAGCACCATCTGCATATGTCTTGCAACAGTAAGCAAAAAAATGCTAAAATAGATTTTAAACCTATTTATATTTCATTTTTTTAAAAAGGTCCTCAACTTATTTTATCTGTGGGTTTCATTAAGAAATCATAACATACAAAGGGCGAAGAAAATCTAAAATCGTGAGGATAAAACACATTTTTAATAAAACTGTACACATACATTCAAAATTCAGGCCTACAAACTGCAATGTTCGGCATATGATCATATGAAAAGGTGTATCTAGTTCCATTCAAAAGATGAGCTTCTTAAGATGTCTACTAGAAAAAGTACTAGTAGAGAGAAAAGTGCACTCGCACGACTTATTAGAAACGTCTCGGGTGCACGCGCATCACAAACATTAAAAATTATTCCCTCAGATGAGGGACAAAACGGTACTCCAGGGGACTTTTTCAAATTGAAGTAAGGATTTAAATTTTCAAGTGACAAAAACCCTCCACAGGAAAGCAAATATGCAAATATAACTGTATGCTCATCTGCATGTCTTAGGCAGGTCTGCAACCCCGCCTTTCCCCATTATCACCCAGCATACAGCACTTCCACTGCAGCAAGGGATTCTGGGAAATGACATGCAAATGAGCACACAGTGTCACTTTTTGCCTCAAAAACCATTTTTAATATGGTTCCCTATAGGCTTAAGCTTGCTGCATGGTCACAGCTTTGAGCACAGCCAGGGTTAAGGTGCACCCCCTTGAGAAAGGTCCTATTCCAGGACCGAAACGTCGGATTGGGTGACTTATCTTTTTTATTCAGATGCCCAATACAGTTTTTCATGATTACTGAACCGAGTGCAGTCTTTCTTTATCGGACGAGAGAATGGTAATGTTGTTTTTCTATTAGTTGAGACTAGCACCTGTCTATATGAACCAGTACATTGAGTGCAAGCTGTGATGTTTGTTTATATATATATATATATGCAAATACAACTGTATGCTCATCTGCATGTCTTAGGCAGGTCTGCAACCCCGCCTGCTGTGACCATGCAGCAAGCTTAAGCCTATAGGGAACCGTGTTAATAATGGTTTTTGAGGCAAAAAGTGACACTGTGTGCTCATTTGCATGTCATTTCCCAGAATCCCTTGCTGCAGTGGAAGTGCTGTATGCTGGGTGATAATGGGGAAAGGCGGGGTTGCATACCTGCCTAAGACATGCAGATGAGCATACAGTTGTATTTGCATATATATATATATATATATATATATATATATATATATATATATATATATATATATATATAAAAAAAAAAAACATCACAGCTTGCACTCAATGTACTGGTTCATATAGACAGGTGCTAGTCTCAAATAATAGAAAAACAACATTACCATTCTCTCGTCCGGTAAAGAAAGACTGCACTCGGTTCAGTAATCATGAAAAACTGTATTGGGCATCTGAATAAAAAAAGATAAGTCACCCAATCCGACGTTTCGGTCCTGGAATAGGACCTTTCTCAAGGGGGTGCACCTTAACCCTGGCTGTGCTCAAAGCTGTGACCATGCAGCAAGCTTAAGCCTATAGGGAACCATGTTAAAAATGGTTTTTGAGGCAAAAAGTGACACTGTGTGCTCATTTGCATGTAATTTCCCAGAATCCCTTGCTGCAGTGGAAGTACTGTATGCCGGGTGATAATGGGGAAAGGCGGGGTTGCATGTTTAAATATGACTAAAGATATTGAATGCTCTTATCTTAGATATGCAAGAGTTCGATTAGGCTCTGTTTATAATATACGTTTGTTGCTAGTTTGTGCTACTCAGTCATAGGTACTTGTATTATATGTCTTTTGTACACAAATGTTGTTTTTAACCATATTCTGTGTCTCATTGTATCTTGTTTATACATCTGTTTATCCATGATGATGTTATGTAGGTGAATACCACTGATCATCAGGGGAATGATGTCTCCTGGTAAATCATTATATATTTAATTATCACCTGTGGTATTAATTGCTCAACCAATTACAGTGAACCAATGGGCAGCAAGGTTTCACTATATATACATCATCATGTATAGTACCTGATACTCTTTGACAAAGTCCCAGGCAGGGACGAAACGCGTCAGAGTTCGCTCTGTAGCACCTTTTTAGTGTATATGCACTTTAATAAACTACCCTTTTATTGATTTATTCTGCGTGTGGACTTGGATTTCCTTAACCCGGACGGCAGCAGTGCACCGCCTACTTGTTCTATCGGGGTTGCAGACCTGCCTAAGACATGCAGATGAGCATACAGTTGTATTTGCATATTTGCTTTCCTATGGAGGGTTTTTGTCACTTTTTTTACTCACCATAACTTAACTCAGTATTATGATTGATTATATATATATATATATATATATATATATATATATATATATATATATATATTGCCGTGGTGGACAGGACCAAGGACCCCCCAAACCCCGAGGATCCAAATAGTAATCAGTAGAGTTCTGTAAAGTCCCAGAAGTCAATCAAAGTAAGCAAAACATTTGAATAAAAAATTATATGATGTATTGTGATTTTAAGCATATATTTAGGTGACCAATAAATGCAACTCAAAGGTATGGTCACATAGGTACAAAGGTATTTTGATGGGGGAAAGAAAAATAAGTTATTTTTAGAGAATTTAATTTTCTATCAAAATACCTTTTTGCCTATCTGACCATACCTTTGAGTTGCATTAATTGAGGAGTTAAATATATACTTTAAATCACAATACAGTACATCATATTTTTTTTATTCAAATTATTTGTATACTGTGATTCTGAGTGCTGGGACCCTACACAATTCTAATGACATAAAAATACAGTGACAACAACACCTCAATTAAGAGGACTATGAATAGGTATTGGGCATAGCAAAATAAAAACCAGAAGATACCAGAGATGTACAATTACATTTCAAATGATCAAATACTAAATCAAATGTAAAAAAAGAACAGAATATACATGTTTTACTTTGCAAATAGACAAAAGAATATATATATAAATATATATAATGTTGATAACATCTTCACTAACATACAACATAAAAGGTGTAATAAATAATCTATTTTTTTTTTTAAAAATCACAAGTTTGTATGTTTCAATAAATTGTCCCATTTATGTTTCTTTGCATTGATGCAGTTTCTCAACGACTATTACATTTGTAATTTATAAATCAAAATCACATCTTAAATGTCTAAACTACAAATCAATGTTGCAATATGCTGAATAAGTCATTTTTAATCTACTCAGAAATATATACACATTCATATGTCTGTGTATGTGTGTTGCTGTGTAGTTGTGCATATGCTTAACTATATACATATATTTTCACACACAACTCTGTATGTGCACACACACACACACACAAATATATACATATTATATGTGTGTATCTGTATACACAAACAACCCCCATATATGTATGTGTATATATGTATACACACAAACACAAACACACACGTATACACACACGTATACACACACACACACACACACACGTAGAATTAGAGCAGGATATTATTTCTCTCCAGAAGGACTTTGATAGACTGGAAACTTAGACAGGTAAATGGCAGATGAGGTGTAATACAGATAAATGTAAGGTTATGCATTTGGAAAAGAAGAATAAACAGACGACTTACAAATGAAATGGGGATAAATTGGGGGAATCCTTGATGGAGAAGGATTTAGGAGTGCTTGTAGACAGCAGGCTTAGCAATAGTGCCCAAAGTCATGCAGTATCTGCTAAAGCAAACACGATCTCATCTTGCATTAAACAGACAATGGATGGAAGGGAAGTAAAAATAAGTATGCCCTTTTATAAAGCATTAGTAAGACCACACGTTGAATATGGAGTACAATTTTGGGCACCACTCGTTAGAAAAGACATTCTGGAACTAGAGAGAGTGCAGAGAAGAGCCACCAAATTAATAAAGGGGATGGATAATCTGATTTATGAGGAGAGGCTCGCTAAATTAAATTTGCTTACATTAGAAATGAGGCATCTAAGAGGGGATATGATAACTATATACAAATATATTTCAGGGACAGTACAAGGAGCTTTCAAAATAATTATTCATCCCAAGGACAAAGGACTCAGGGGCATCCCTTAAGGCAGCGGTGCGCAAACTGTGGGGCGCGACCCCCAGGGGGGGCGCGAGACTGCCGACGGGGGGCGCGGGGTTTACAGAGGCCCCGCGCGCTTCCCGAAGGCACTTAAATTAAGTGCCGGGGGAGCTGCAGGGCCTCTGTAAACCTAACTTACCGTGGCTCCGGCGGCTTCCTCCCTGTGTCGCCATGGCAACGCGGCGTCAAAATGACGCTGCGAGGTCATGTGACGTCACGTTGCTATGGCAACGTGACGTCATTACGTCGGAGCGCGGGTAAGTTGGGGTTGGGAGGGGGGCGCGGGAGTGAGGGTACAGCCGGCAGGGGGGCGCAGGGAAAAAAGTTTGCGCCCCTCTGCCTTAAGGTTTGAACAAAGGAGATTTCACCAGCAACAAAAGGAAAGTGTTCTTTATAGTTAAGGGCAGTTAAAATGTGGAATTCATTACCCATGGAGACTGTGATGGCAGATACAATAGATTTGTTCAAAAAAGGTTGGACATCTTTTTAGAAAGGAAAGGTACACAGGGAAATACCTAATATGTAAACATGTGAAAGGGTGTCAATACAGCGAGTAATTAAATTGGCAAGTCTTGGAGTTCTGAAGGGATTTATTTCCCCCCTTATGAGAATATTTCACTGGGGTTTCTTTGTTTGCCCTCCTCTGGATCAATAAGTACGGATACAGGATAAAGTATTTGTCGTCTAAATTTTGCAAAACTTCATGGACCTATGTCTTTTTACAACCGCATCTACTATGTAAAAAAAAGTATATATTTTATATATACACATATACAGTATCCACACACACACACACACACACACTAATATATATATATTACACAATATATATATACACACACACACACACACACACACACACACACACTTCGTTTTACAACGAATGGCTTATCCAACGCTATGCAATGCATACCTATGTTCAGTTTTACAACGCCAAAACGGCTTATCCAACGCTCTTACGACGCTTTACAAAGTTGTTTATGTGTATATAATATATATTATACTATATAATATATTATATTTTTATATGATATATTATGTTATATTATATATATATATATAATACAGTATATGCACTATATAATTTATGTGTGTGCTGCATATCTTATTGTCTGCGTAAAAATATTTTGTGTATTTTAGCATTAAAAATGCCTTCAGGAACGGAACCTTTAATTTAAGCAGTGTTCCTATGGGAAAACGTGTTTCGCTTTACAACGTTTCACTATCCAACGCCATTTTGAGTAACGCATTGTGTCAGATAACTGAGGACTGCCTGTATACACAATATATAATATATATATATATATATATATACACACACACACACACACAGCCCAGCCCCGTTATAACGCGATCCGTTACAACACATCCGCTTATAATGCGATGCAAGCGTGGCTCCCAATTTTCGGATTTATGAATACTTTACAACACGTTTATTGGTATCTTAAATACTTTATTGTACAATGCATACAATTATATATTATTTCTAACGCGATCCGCTTATAGCGCGATGTGATTCTTTGGACCCCAAGCACAGCGTTATAAGGGGTTGAGGTGATGTAAATATTACTTTCTAGAGAGGTGCTACCAGGGCTAAATCATATGTGAAACATGAGAAGAGAAAAGTACTGGGTAATGACGTCACCATACTCGTCATAGAGCGCGACCAGCATGAAAGTCCTGCAGGAGTATATTGGAAGTTCCTCCGTATTTTGAAACTATTGATGTATGCATTTGAGCAAGCTAAAAAGTTGTGGAGCCGTACTTAGGTATCCACTAGTTGGGACAGAGTGTGCATGCCAGTGAGTGAATGACCACGGAGTGCGCTATATATCTGTAACTCCTACACCAGTATAGCATTCAAGGTATCATCTGCAGACCGTGAGTAATATAGATCCCGGTCTCCCGACAGGGTAGAGGGTTAACCCGTGAAGGTGATACACGTTTGCCTCTCTCGTGATAACATTTAAACCTGAGCCCTGCTGCTACTTCACAGAGGTTAGCTGGAATACCTACATTCCTGTGATATAGCACCATCCTTTATACTGCTGAAATAGGCAGCGGTGATACATGGTCATTCATATGACTTAAAGGGCTACACTATGCCAGTGTTATTTGCACACAGGAATTCATCCAGAGCTATTCATTCTCTTCCCCTCAATACCCGACTAGCACCCTCTCTATCCACCTTTAAGACCCACCTTAAGACACATCTGCTTAAAGAAGCATATGAATAGCACTGGATAATCATGGACACGATACATAAAGCTTGGCCCCCTGCAGACGCAATTACTAGAATTCCCTCCTATTGTCTCTGTACGTTCTCCCTACCTACCAATTAGATTGTAAGCTCCTCGGAGCAGGGAATCCTCTTCCTTAATGTTACTTTTATGTGTGAAGCACTTATTACCATGATCTGTTATTTATATTATTTGTTATTTCTATGATATGTATCACTACTGTGAAGCGCTATGTACATTTATGGCGCTATATAAATAAAGACATACAATACAATACATTCAGAATGAGCTTGTCTCATTGCATAAATAGTGTAACGTCACCACTCATCCATCGTGGGTGCTGATGCTACTGTTTACAGTAATCAGTACTGTTTACGTGTAGTTGTGGGTACACTCACCACTCCATTTATCAGCAGGTATAGTGTAGCTATTTTTTTGGCACGTCATACCGTCTATCCTGTATACTAAGGAACACTCAGAGCTTGACTATCAAGACACCCAGGGGGTAAGAGAGGAGGTGGGGTTCCTTTGGAGTAAATTACCAGATGAGTCAGTGTTTCTCACAGACATGGGTGATTAGTGTTTCCCTTGGTCAGGTGAGAGATTAGTTAGATATACAGCCATTTACATGGTATACAGGGCTGTTGTTACCTATGCCTAATCTTTAGACAACAAAAGTGTGGTATACTCTGGACGCATCAGGAACCTTCACACTACAACATACAGGATCCACTAATAGTCTACCACACAGTAACAATCATATTGGTATAAGGTGTTTTGACATAGGTGATTGGGTGGTCAGCCATACATTGGTCATACACAACCATAGGCTGTACACGATCCATCCTACATATATAGCACCCATTCCACCAGGTCATTACCCATTAGAGTATCCACATCACCTGTGGTACTACATGAGGATCACCTGCTGACATATACATTACCTTTCGGTGCCACTTCCTTTGCTCCATAGCACCTATCTGGGACATATAGCATTCTGGCAACTTCATGCGCTTTAATTTGGTTTTTAATTATTTATGTTTTTTTGTGTGTTGAGTTTAGATTTCAATAAATAAAACTTTATTATTTTGATTATTAGAGTAGTGTGCATCCTTTATGGTACTTTTCTCTTTTCGTGTGCATATATATATAAAAATACATATATACACACACGTGCGTGTGTGTGTGCGCGTGCATGTATGTATGTATGTATGTATGTATGTATGTATGTATGTATATATATATATATGTTGCAGATTGGGGTGTTCAGCAGGGGTTCACAATGAAGTGTTGGGGGTCCAAGGGAGTGCACACCCCCGGACAAAGTCAGGATGCGAAACGTACTTCAGGGTTGTTTGTTTGCACATTGTTAGCGGGTTAAACATGTGTTTTTCTTGCGCTGCACATCATATATGGTTTATGTGTGTTCCATATACCATATTACATTATAGTAATCTCATTCTATGTTTAGGTCAGACTTCATGTTTCTTTAATAAATCAAATTTATATATCACCTTTGCTTGAGTGCTTTTACAGGGACCCTTTTCTCTTTCTTTGCTGGCATTCATTTATACTTGTCCCTAGCACCGTCATTAGGCTGTTACTTTCATCAGTGTACCTACTTTTGATTTGAGCAAGTTTGTATTATTTATCCAGTTAGTTGCAGGCTTTAATTGTGTTGTTTTATGTATATATATATGTATGTGGCAACATAATATAGGGCACATATATATGTGTTGTTTTATGTATATATATATGTATGTGGCAACATAATATAGGGCAGTTATTATTTTGGTCTTCCTGCAACACTGTCTGTACAATTATTGTGCTTATTGTAAGCTTTGCGCCATTTTCCCTTTTCTTTTATTATTGCTAAACATAAGCATTATTATAAGAACCCGTGTGGGCGTTTTTTTGTACAATCAGGCAGGCTGGACAGATGGGCTTCTGCTACTATAAGGTCACTCAGGGAAATGGGTAAGTCTGGTACAGCATCAAGAATCAGAGTTCTGTGGTACAGCATAATGCGTGATGTATAGTTACATAATAATAATAGCATGTTTTTGTATAGCGCTGCTAGTTATACGTAGCGCTTTACAGAGACATTTTGCAGGCACAGGTCCCTGCCCCGTGGAGCTTACAATCTATGTTTTTGGTGCCTGAGGCACAGGGAGATAAAGTGACTTACCCAAGGTCACAAGGAGCCGACACCAGGAATTGAACCAGGCTCCCCTGCTTCAAACTCAGTGTCTTTTACTCACTGAGCCACTCCCTCTCCCTATGTGTTTAATAAAAATCACGTGCGTAGTTGTGCCAATATACTTTTATAATCACACTCATCTTAATCAAAGGACTCAGTTGGTTAACACAATTTAAAGCCTGTCATGTAATTTGCACACACACACACACACAAAAAAAAAGAAGATTTTTTAAAGAAACAAAGCAAAAAAATAATTCTCCTGATGGGCCTCCTTCAAATGAGAAAACGTATGAAAGTGCATGGTTATTTATGGGTTGGTGGCAGGTGGCATTTAACACTGCCACCTTGGGTTTTCTAAAACATTAGCCTGTAAAATAATGTAAAAGTTGTACATTACCTTGCAAGATATTTTATATGTGGTATGCATTCCAAAATGTATAGTTTTGTCTACTAGACTATTCCACAACCTGCCCACACACAGAACAAGATTTTCAGGATTAAAGATCTCAAAAATCGTCATTGTCATTTATGGTATATGTATGTGTATGTGTATATATGTATATCTCTAGAACCCATGTAGAAATGTGTCAGAAATGCAGTTTTTAGGTAACATTGATCTTTTAGTATCAGCCTAATTTATTTATCTCGAGAACAAATTCCAGCCAGATCTTGTTTATGGATCAAAAAGTTAAGGATCGGAAAGCAAGGTTTAAGTAGAAAAGAAAAAGGTGCTGACCATGAAAAATACATAATGATGATACTGTACACTTGAAGGATGTCAGAAATGATGCTAACATAGTATCTTTTAATAATACAGAGTGGTCCTATGTTATTATGCTGACCTAGCTTATAAAGCACAAATACATTCCTCCGTCAGGGACAATAAACCCCACTATAGCACTGATATAAAATGTGACTCTGAAAGGATGCTCCAGTCGTTTTAAAAAGTTAAGATTTGAAAATATATAAGTAGTCATTTAAACAATGAAATACATTTATGATGGCAAAAAGCATTTTAAATTATTTACTAGGTTAAAAAGGTGAAGTGGTACTTTAGATACATCAGATTTCATCATCTCGGCCATTTTTTGGTGGCAAAGTGGTATTGATCTTTTCAAATGCTTAAAATTAACTATTTCCAGATGGTCATTATTTGATTAAAGGCATTAAAGTTGAGGGCAAATATGATGCACTTTGTCTTCCTTACCATTTCAATCACAATGTAATTTAATATGAAATATGCCTTCATGATAATGATTATAAATGGTATGATGTTGTAAACGATATTCTGTATCTACACATATTAACTTTGGCATCCTCAAACAATACAGAAAGTATTGTATTTGTCATATCCTTAACTTTAAAACATGATTAAATTTTTCATTTATAGATTGATTACAAAACAAAATTTTTTTTATCTTCAGTTGTGTATCCAGCTGTAAATGAGCATGAATCAGCTGTAAATAAGCATGACTTTTGTGATGTTACACAAACCTTGAGTAAGCAAAAGAAAAAATTGAACATGCATTAGAAGCAAATGTTACAAAGCACAAATAGCTGCAGAATTTAATGATAAACTAAACTGAATGTGTTTTAACTCATCAAAAATAGTGTTACGATATAGAAATGTTCAAACACAATCACGTTGATGAAACAGAACGAATGTGGATTGCTGGCAAGACTTATGCCATTGTTTACAAGTGTAAGGTAATCCTTGGTACAGTCATGAATATATATATAAATACACACACACACACAGGCAGGAAGTGTCCCCCCGAAGTTATCACTGGGCAGTACTTAGGAGACCACCAACCAAATCTGGTGTCTTCTTCACTGGCCCGAGTACCCACTTAGAACCATCCATCCTGGTTAAGAGTAACCATTACCACCACGGTTGTGCCGTTGGCAGTATTTAGGAGACCATCGAATACATCAGGTGTCTTCTGTACTCGACCGAGTACCCACTAGGAACCATCCATTCTGGTTTAGATAATGTATTATACAGCTGTGGGAGTATCTAATTCTCAAGAGTAACCGTTATTACCACTGTGTATTTGGACTTTAATATAGTTTCAATTGTAGCGTGGTCGATGGAACACCTAGTATCCATCCCCTGATTAAATCACCTAATGTGAAGAAACGCATAGGGTGAACTGCTAGTGAGAGCAGGCTGCACCATACCTTTTTGAATTCTTGACTCAAAGACGCTGACGGCTACTTTCCACGGCTTCCGCCCTGCTCAACCCTGCCCGGAACCCATTGCATGCGAGGATTGTTCCCGGAGGACACGAAGAGAGGCTGTGTGCTCCCCTGAGTTCCTGCTGGACGGCGGCTCAGAAGGGTTTTGATCGTATACAGCGGAGAGGCCGAGTTCCAGTTTGGTGCATGAGTATTACTCATAATATGCTCTTTATTCTTTGAGAGTTTCAAATTGTTGGACTTTTATTGGGAATATTAAATTTTATTTTTAACTTATTGCACTAGGATTGGGTGCTTTCTTTTTTTTTTTTTATATATATATATATACACACACACACACACACACACACACACACACACACACACACACACTTAACTAGATATAGATATACACACTAGCTGTACCCGGCATAACATACGCCGATCTAGCAGATTTTAAATGTTATTAAACTTTCACTCCTCCCTGTAATGCCTTGCGGTCGCGTCCCCTCTTCAACCATGCCCTGCTCCTCTTTGTACTCCCTGTCTTATTGTCTCTGCTCCTCTCTATGCACACTACACTCTCTCCTCTCCTACTCATCTCCCCTGTTTCCTCCTCTCCTTGCTGTTTTCCTGTAAGGAATCCGCTCCACGGTTTACTGGTTGTCTTACCTTGCAGACCGGTGCAGTTCTGGAACAGCTCTCCTGAGGTTTGCTGCAGCCTGGATTCACTCACCAAAGCAATACACACTCCCTCTGGTATCTACTGCAGCTGTGCAGCCTTTCACTGCAACCTATACTTGCATTCACTCATTAGGAGCAGTACCTTCACACCCCCGCCGGGGATTGGCCCGCTGGCCTTTAAGTACTGTCTTCCCATAATGCTCCCTGCCGAGCATAGTCCTAACTGGATGTCACTACTGTTTTGCCACAAGCTCTCGCTTGTTCTCCTATGCTGATACCAGGTTCCGCCCTGCGTCCTTCAGTTCCCTTCAAGCCGCTTGTTCTCCTATGCTGATACGGAGGTTCCGTCCTGCGTCCTTCAGCTTCCTGTTCTCCTGTGCTGAAGTAGAGGTTTCATCCCTGCGTCCTTCAGCCTCCAGGATTCCTGCACTGAAGCGGATGTTTCGTCCCTGCGTTCTTCAGTCTCCTGGATCCCTGCACTGAAGCGGATGTTTCGTCCCTGCTTTCTTCAGTCTCCTGGATTCCTGCTCTGAAGCGGAGGTTTCCCTGTGTATCTCCAGCTTCCTGGTTCCTGGGGCCTACTCTTTCCCTAATCTAGAGAGGCCGTGTCCTGGTTCCTGCGCTGAAACAGAGGATTCCCCAGTCCGCTCAGGACTCTTGCGCTGTGCACTGGTTTAACCGTGCAGCTAGGCGGTGTGCTACGCTGGTCTGCTTACCATCTCCTGTGACCAGCACCATGGGCCATGGTCGTCGCACGCGCAGAGGCCAACCCCGCGCTTCTAAGCTGAAGCGGGGCTCTCCTGACTACATGTTGCCGAACTATTGCTTGAACAATGTTTATCCTGATGTCTCCTGTCCTGACCCTGGCTTGTACAACGACGACGCTGTCTTCTCCTATCCTGATCCTGCGATATATGACAACGAACTGCGCAATCCGGATCAGCCTGCGCGGTCTCAGGTCGGTGCTTTTACAACCCCACCTCAGCCTCGCGGTCTGACCCTGGTTTGTGGTGAGCAGAACCCTGACAGTTTCTTTGTCCCACTCACCTTACTCTCTTCTACCCCTCTTTGCACTCCATTCTTGCCCCATATGCACACTGCTCTCCATTCCCTCCTTCTCATCCCTCTGTCTACTCCTCTCCTTGATGGCTCTGTCTCCTGCCCTCTTTGAGGAGACATTCAGGTTTGGTGCAGACACACACAGACACACAGACAGAATCTGTGTGTCAAGACAGCCACTGGGTGTTATACCTGGCATAGGGTTGCCAGACGTCCTGTACGTACAGGATTGGCCAATATTTTAATGAACTGTCCCTGAAAGGTCTGTCGGAATGCATAATTGTCCCGTATTTCAGGGGCAATGGGAAAATTCAGGGCAGCAACAGGAGTAGAAGGATGTCAGCAATGCTGCGGCAGAAGATGGGGGATGGCGGCTGTGGAGGAGGACTAGGACTGCGGCACCAGACGGCAGCACCAGACAGCAGCACCAGACGGCAGCGGCGTGCTACAGCAGTATGACTTGAAAGTCAATTACAATTTCTGGTGTCTGCTGGGGCGGGCGCCACCACTGCCCTATGCTTCCGCCACCATGGTCCTCCTCCGCAGCCGCCATCCCGTCGCACCGCTGCCATCCTCCTGCTAGCCGACCTTCTCTGCCAGGTAATCTGCAAGGAGAACGAAGGGAGAGCTGCGAGGAAGAGGAAGAAGGAGCGGAGAGGCGCTTCGAGGAAGAGGGAGGACAGGGGCCGAGATATGGAAGGGGAGAGAGATGAGTGAAGGAGAGGGGGAGAGAGAAGGAGAGATGGATGGGGGGGGGGGTGAGAATTGGTAGGGGAGAAATGGTGTGTGTTTTTCTCATGAAAACACATAGGAAATGTCTGGATTTCAATTTTATTTTTCTACTGTATTTGGGTGTCCAGCGTCACATATTTAGAAAACTTAAATGCGGCATCCCTAACCTAGTAGGCTATATATCTAGCACGTGACATCATAATGAGTTGCAGACATCCTTAGCGATATATAGAGATATATCGTTTTTTCTTTTAGGTGACGGGTGCTCTTTAGTTATATGCCAAGAATATAGCACTTTTACTGGTCAAGAAAAACTAATGAAACAAATCAATATCCTTTTGGTACTACCGTAAACAGAACACTATATATAAAA